>NW_019385454.1:9780-146173 GCF_000671375.1 Centruroides sculpturatus | reverse complement strand
ATATACTTGTATACACGTGATAACGAGGAAAAACTTGGACGATTACAAAACCACACGCGAAATGGCTCCAACAGAAATTTCGAGACAGTAAACTCATCGGTGTGCACGACCTACGCAAGTCACAGACAGAATGAAAACACGGAGTCTTAGAGTAAGCGCACACTTAAGCGGACGGTGGACGAGCAGGGCAAAATGAACGGAGAAAAAACTGCGCTTACATCATAAATTATGGAAGTAGGGACACACTAGCCACGCGGGGGAGGACGAGTGGCACGAGAAAAAATTCGTCTTCCATTCTCGAGGAGGCAACATTTCCGCTTACCGTCTGAAAGCGTCGAGATGACTAAGCCAGGTGCCCGGCCGTCGAAACTTCCCGCACTTCAAATATTAAGAGAAATCTTTCGCCGAAATGCGACCAAGTACGCGCATCCCAATGCTATTCCGCCCACTCGTCCGTCCTCCCTAGCGCGCGCTTACCCTAAAAATAAGCGCATACTCGGTCGCGTTTCTGTGGTAGATGGAGCCGAATTTAGAGCAAAAGAAAGAGCGAAGGTATTAGTGGTAGCGAGTCGTTTATTACTAGAAGAGAATGCTGTAAATTATGTTATTATTCGTAATTTTGCCCAAGAGAAATTACAGTCAATTGTTTTTTTCAAGTAATAAATTAATAAAACTAAAACTAATAAAAGAAATGGTCACAAATGATAGTACTTTCCGCGAAAAAAATTCTGTTAATAAGTGGAGTTGGGCAGGATTCCATAGCTGGGCATTTCACAAGAGTCAGAGGTCGGTGTCGGGCGAAAGTTTTTGCCTTCTCGAGAATGCGAAACAGACTTCCTTCAGCGAGACTCCTCCTCTTCCTCCGCTTGTCCCAGGTTGGCGTGCGCACGTCCGTAACTTATAATGCGGGAAGATTTTTAAATTCTTGCTTATTATTGTCAATAATCAATACGTAGAATATTTGTGACGGGACTCGGAAAATTCTTTACCCGTAATATCTGGAATAATTGCGCTTATATTGTTTTAATTTTTAACCATACCCGATAGCTTCGATAACTATATTATGCCAGATTGCGCGAATCGGGCAAGGATACAAACGAGTACGATTATAAAGTCAAACGAACTGTCGAATTATCGAGCCGCGAGCTCGATACCGCTATTAAAGCGGCCGAGGTAGAGAAATCAAGAATACTAGACGGCAAAAGATATACAATACTGTAACGCGGCTCGAAAACGAACTAGAAATCTTCCAGGCTAGGGGTGAAAAAACACAGAACGTCCGTCTTAAACGCATTAAAGACGATTCCACCCAGATCAATTGAATCGGTAGTAGGACTTTTCTTTAGTAAAATAAGAATCAAACCGAGTGATGGGAGTATCGATCATCTTTGCTTTTTAAAATCTTATTATAAAAATTTACATACAATAATATTTTGTATTACGTTTTATGAAAGTTTTATGTTTTATATTTTGTATTTACGAAAATTACCTGCTAAGTTAGAAGGTTGATCTAAGTTCATTTTTTTCTTTAAATTTTCATCTTTTTGTCGTAAGCAGTTTCCTACAAACTAATAAATTTTTTCTATTTGTGAAAATTTCTACGTAATTCAAAAGTAATTTTTTATACATATTTTACACAGAATTATTATTTTGGGGGTTGCGGGACGTGTTAAGTTACTTACAAATAAAAATAATTTTATCATTCGATTTAAAGATTTATTTTATATCTCGGAATTTCCGGGAGACAGTTCGCTTTTTTCACGGAATCCCGAGAGAAGCGAAAGACCGGGAAACGAGAAATCCTAGTTCGAATGGTTAACGGATACAAAATATAACTTTTATTGTAAGCTCCGTGGCAGAATTTCGTGGAGAGATTTCGCGAATGAACGTACGCGTACGGCGAATACACAAACACTTTGCAGCTAAGTTATTTTGTTAACTTGTGGGATTCCTCCTTTCTATTCCGCATAACGACTCGTATTACTCCGTACCTGCCGTACTTTCCAGGCATAATCCTTCCGATCGTCGGTACAATATGTCGGATCTTCCCCGCTTTTTTCTACCCCAAACACTCGTGTGAAATTAATCCTCAAATACTCGCAAATTCGTGTTACGCTTACGTTCGTTTGTGAAAGATCTCCGATAAATTCGTACTATAAATTATAATAGCGTACCTAATTTTGACGAAAATGAATACAAAATTGCGACTTTTCTTTCGCCGAAAAGCACTACGCACTCGCGTAAAATATTTTTAACCGAAAAACCGGATTCTCTCTGTCGCCGTACGCCAAAAATGGCCGCTAGGGGCGCCCCAAGCTATTATTTATATTAACAATAAATTCGGTATATTATTATTTTTATTTTTAATAGGAATTTATTATTTATACCGCGGAACGACACCGCCGCTGCTAAAGCGCCCACTAGGGAGCGTCCCGGACTACCAGAATAGAAGAATTAGACGTACAGTACCGTACGAAATAATCTAATGATCTTAATCTTTGTCGCTGTTATTTGCCCGGACAACGCCGGGCTCATCCGCCGGTATTATATAATTCCGAATTTAAATTTATTCTTTTTTGTATTCATTAATATCAACAATAAACAACGACGATGGTAACTATTGCCGAGTTTGGCGGATTACCGGGCTCCGTTTGATCGCTAAGATTTCAATTTCAATGACGTTTCGATCCATTCTCTGCATTTCCACAAATCAACGAAACGAGTAAAAATCCCGCAGTTAGTTGCTCGACTTTCTCGGCAACATTTAAAACTGCGTTTGTGGCGCCATCTGTTACGATATTTTATTATAAAAAATTTTTATATTTTTAACTATTATAAAATGGCCAAAGCTCAATTTTCAGGTTAGGAACGGGTTTTATAAAATATTGTAAATGCTAATACAGTAACTAGTAAAATTGTCATTAAATCCCACCCTACCGGAAATACACGCGTCTCTTTTTATCTCCTTACCCCCTCGACCTTTAATCACCAAAATTTAATAGCATCGATCTTCGTAATAGATAAACCGCCTGGCCAAATTTCACAAATTTTCGACAAAAGGTGCGGGAGTTATTAAGTTGGAAGAGGGTGAACAAAATCGTGCTTCACGCGTACGCGCTAACATCCATACATATAGAAAAATACCCGAATTATTTTTGCATTTTTCGACGTTTCGAGATCCCGAGTGCAAAAATGTAAAAATCTCGAGAGTCATTTTTTTGCCGGACGGTCACACTTTTCCCCGTTATATATAACAGTCGGGAAAGTAAAAACGCCTCCGGAATTGATAAGTGATCACTCACGGTATACTTAGATCTTTTAAAGTAAGCAGTCGCGTCCACTTAAAACACCCGCTTCTTAAATTCGTTTAACGCTAAAATACTCGTCCGCTTCGTTATTTCGCAAAATCCGGCGCGTTTAAATATTAAGCGTACGCAATTAACGTAAAGGTAGAATGATTTTATAAATTAAGCGCGTCTTCCCGATATAATGGAAATTACAAGTCGGTCCGAAGAAACGGCGTCTTTCGTTTATCTAAAGACAATGCCGGATAAATGAAAAAAGTACTCGGAGCTCATTCGTCAGCTGCCGGATCAAGTAATGTTTGTGGAAAGAGAATGAGATCCTAAAGATGGAAATGAAGTAATTTTAAGAAAACTTATAAGAAAATGAAGTTCCTGCCAAAATTTTTAAGCGCGCCGGCAACTAGAAAGCAAAAAACTCTTAATGTAAAATTAGAAAATCCAAACGAAAACACCCGAGATGTAAAAAATTATGACAATTTTTTCTTACAAGTTGTTTTTGGTAAAGATAAGCTTGGCGCTTGGAAGAGGTACCTAAAAGACTTTTACCTGTATTATTTTTTTTTTTCGGTGGTATAATCGTTATAAAGTTTTAATTGTCATAAATTTGAGATTTTTCCACTCTGTATAACATTTTGAATGAAGTTCAAAATTTAAACTTTTTAGACCCAGTAGTTTTTTCTGTACCGGCTTCCGCAATGCCGGATGAAGAAAAGACGGCCTTTTTTAACGTTTTATGCGCTTTTTGATCGTTTATATTTCGGCAACCAATTTATGGAAAATCTCGAAATTTTTCATACTAGCGACCGACTACTGGCATTCCTCGATTTTATCCACTCGGCTAACGGTGGGCGACGGTGGAAGGAGATGATACGAAATATTAAAGTTAAGAATTTTTAGTTTTCAGTTCGTAATGTAAAAAATGATAATGGCTTTGAATTAGAATACAGTATATACTGCAATTTGTGACTACCAAATACATAAAGAATATTATACACTAAAGTTACAATAAAGTCTGCTTCGAATGAAAAAATAGTATACGATTAAGCGTCGATTTTAATGAAATCCGATTAGTAAAATTTATCAAACTGACGCGACATAATCAAATTATAAGATACTGTATATTATTATCAACGCGCCACCGTCACTTAACGAGATAGCAATCGCTGCTACGCGCGTACAGTACATTTTTAAGTCGGTAAGAAATAATGTACAATAAATGTCGTGCAGTCGGTATTAAGTGGTGGAAAGTATGAAATATTTCCATATTCTATCTCGGTATATAATTCGGAAGCGAATTTTGCCAGTCGCGGATATAAACCAAGTAAAGCTTCGATACTTAGATCTATATACCAGCGGAGCGATTGCGCAGCTGGTATATAGTTCTAATATAGGACTTATTGTACGCGATATACGTCGGCGGAGAGATTCCTTCGGAAAGATGGCGGCTTAGATTAATTGGAAACAAACAAGTAGCGAGATGAGTCCTCTGGTAAAAATAAGTTCGAATTTTAATGAAGATCGATTAAAAAAATTACCCCGACCCGAAAGTTTACATTTTTGGACTCCGGGACCTCGAAACATCGCCAATTGCCAAGTAATTTCTTTTCTCTATGTACGAATGTTTGTACGTGAGAAGCACGATTTTGTTCACCCCGTTTGAAGCTTAATAACTCCAGCGCTTTTTGTCGAAAATTTCTAAACTTTTGCAGAGAGGTTTGCGTATCGGAGGTCGACGTTATTAAATTTCGGTGGTTAAAAGTCGACAGGGAATCGTGTGTCGTCTCTCCAGAAGAGTCGAACTTAATGCCGATTTTGCTCGTTATTAGCATTTACAATTTTTTTATAAAACCCATCCCTACCCTCAAAATTAAGCTTCTTATCATTTTATAATTAATAATATAAAATTTTTTAAAAATAAAATATCGTATCGGTTGGCACGACACAATTTTTAACTCTTGCCGAGAGTTAGCCTACACACTAGAATTTTTAACGTTCGCTTCGGTGTAAAATGAACTGCTTTTTCCAAATAGTATTCTCTATTAATAAGAATTCATTTACAACTTGAATTTGTTTTCAAACCTGGTTTTTACTTTTCTATCCTTGGAAAACGTAAAAAATCTCAGTTAACTTATAACGAAAATTTCGGTCGTTACAGTCGGCTGCAAAGAACAAACACCATTTTAGCATTTGTTTTTGTCCTTAATCACGTGCACCGATATATTGGATGAGGCGAAGCTCCGCTCTGATGTTTAATTAACAATATAAAATTCCTTTTTCTAATTCCTCAAAATATCCTTAAATTCGCAATCTGAATTTCGTTGGAACCATTATATTTTTATAAAACAAATTATTATTTTAAATAAAAATTGAAGATTACGAGAAAATGATTGTACATCTTTCAAACTTTGGTAAGTTTGTTTAAAACTTTTTGTTAGAAGCGGTTCTCATAGATAAGTGTCTATGATTGGTTACGGGCGAGGGGATACTTAGGATAAAAATTTATAGAAAAGTATAAAATTTAATTAAAAATTACTTTAATAAAATTTTAAAAGTTAATTTTAAAGAGTAAAAAAATAGCCACGTAACGCGCTGCCATTATGGCCCGAATAGGAATCCTTTTTATCCGAAACAATTATAAAAGCGAAAGTAGTTACGAAAGTACTTAATAAATGTATAACCGCTATCGGAACACGCAGAATTACGACGAATTTTTAATGAAAATATGACGCGAATAGTAAAACTCTCGATTATATCTCGGAAGCCAGAAAGAGAAATAATGGGGCGCTTCCGATTTACTCGAGTGCGATGTTTTAGACTCGTTTGATTGCAGAAAATAAACACGCGTCATGTATGAAACTTCGACTCCGATTGGCTATGTGTGACGTTTATCGATGCTTATTCCTTTACACACGTACAGTACAGTACACGATTGCTAAAATTGAAAACAAAATGCTTTGCGCTATTGTTATTGTTTTGATTTGTAGTTTTAATAAAAAGAGTTTGGTTTTAGCTCTTAATATTCGCAAGTGGTAACATAAAATTGAGATTTCATCTTATAACTGTCTGTCCGATTCAAATTTCAGCGCGCTGGTATAATGAATGCTAGAATCGAAGAAATAATCAGAATTTTCTCTAATAGTATTTTATGAGAAGTAAAAATTAATCCGTAAATAATACGGAACTGAGATGGCCAACATTACTTATAGATAAGCATTTAAGTAGAGTTCGGAATAAATTGTGAGATTAGCAGTGGGCCACTGGGCTCATCCCAAATGACCACTTACTCTGCAACAGGTTGGTAAAATCCGTTCTCGGCTTGCGGATGGCTAGGAGGGCAAAAATTTGAGGGGGGTGCGTCGGTAAGTCGGCAGACAAATATGGCACATCTACCAAGTATAACTTCCGAGGGATCGCTCGGAGCTTACGGGGACTCGAGCTTTTATACGTTATTCGTGGAAAATGAGTCGCGTGATCGACTTCTGTTGACACTTACGGTGCATTCCGATCAACTAACTGTCAACTTTCCCACCATAATGTGAAAACAATCGGTGACCTCCGATATACTTCTCACCAAGAGTGGGTTTTTCCTCAGAGTTGTTTACAAAGATTTTTCCGACATCGGCGTAAAAATCGCGGATTTCACAAAATACTCTCGAATATCAATTATTACTTTCAAAAGACGGATCGCTTTCGATGGCGAAAATGCTCCGAAATAAGGCTAGAGTAGCGCAGAGTATTCTGATCATCGTATCGGAATAACACTCGAAATTAATTGACTGAACCTACGTATGAAATTCGAAAATTTTCATAACCCTCGCTAAACAAATAGCTATTAGTATGCGGGATTGATTATACTGTACTTGTAGTTCGAAAATATTGTTAAAAAATGCGGCAGTCATAATTAACGGGAAAAAAATCCGGCAACGAGTCGCGTAACTTTCCCGGCTGTTGTGAGATTTTATTTAAAAATAACTTTATATTAATCGTAATTAATAGAATTGCCTGTGGCGCCATCCGTTAAGAAATTTTGTTATAAAAAACTTTTTATATTATTGACCATTAATAAAATGGCAAAAACCTTAATTTTGAGGGCAGCGACGAGTTTTACTTTAAAAAAGATTTGTAAATACTAATAAAGAGTAAAAACTTCATTATTAAGTCCTACCCCTTCGAGATCTCTCCATTCCTCGACCCGTAACTACGAACTTTAATAGCATCAACGCTCCTTAAAAGTTACCGTGCCAAATTTCGTTTCTTAATCTTTACCCCGTCCCGAGACGTTAAACGAAATAATTTTTCCACTTTTTTGGGTCGAAGAGGTCTCAAAGCGTGGAGATTTGCAAAAACACTCGATAGGTCAAATGTTATACGATCCAATACTTTCTCTCGTTGTATATACACGACATAAAACAAAATTCAAAAAATAAATAAATAAACTGCAAATCAGACCGACAAACGAAAATTATGCACATTAATATAATTAAATATTGATTTCTCCATTCTAACAATAAAGTATACGCTTTGAATTATTTTTTTTTTATGTTTATGGCACATTAATATTTACAATAAAAATCAGGCGGGGCCTTCGCTTAATTTATATAATTAAAAATTTTATAGTAAATGCACGAATGTCGCTTATTTTTACGAAAGAAACATTAAAAATGGAATAATATAATTTAACATTAAATATAAATTCGGCAATTAAATGTCGATTTGTAAAGATATCGATAAACTACAAAATTATTTGTATTCGAAGTAAACAACATACTGTATTTAAGCTTTAAACTAAAGTACACTGCCGGACAAAATTAGAGCATAATACAACGACGAAACGTACGAACGACTTTTCCCTAAGGAAACGATAAGTACGAATTTTGAGACGAAGAAAGATCTCTGATATTAAAAACGGCAATATAACAAAGAAACAAAACCATCTATGCCAAGTGTTATAGCCGTAATATTACCGTACGGCGTGGATAAAATAAGGTTACCGGGAGTTTTCGTGCTATCTTTATTCGCTGTACATTTAGTTAGAACAACTGGTGACAATACGTAGTCAATACGGCATTGTTACAAATGTCGATATTCGAAACAGCAAATTATAACATTCGACCAAATGTAGAGATTGTTCACAAAAATCTGGATATTGTTTCTAATAATTGAATGATTAATCGAGATCGATCGTTACATTCTACTAACTGCATGGAAAACGTAATTTTATGAAATTACACAAATATTGTCGTGTGAAAAATATAAGGAATTCTACCGAAGTTCGGCTTACGATAGATTTGATATTCCAGATAGGAATTTCCAAGCACTAGTTGTCTTTTCAATTTGTCCATCGCCAGTCTCCCTTAATAAAGAAGGTCGAGTGGCAACTGAGGCTACGTCCGACGTGGCAGCGTCCAGCGACCGCGCTACCGAGCGGAGCGGACAAACGGTTCGAGCAAATGCGCGCGTCCGGAGTAACCGCGTGTAGCGACCACCGGACGACGCTTCTACACGCCCGTGCAGGAAGCGGCTACCGAGCCAGTTTGACCGCCGCTTCCAACGAAGAAAATGGCTGATTTCGAAGACGAATGTAAACAGAATGACAAATAAATTGTGTATATATATTGTATGTACTTTAATTAATAATCTTTTACGTAATTTAAAAATTTCTGATTTTGTTAAAAAAATAAAACTTTTTAAACTTATTTTTCTATAAAGATTATTTATATTTGTTGGGTATCTAGTTAGCGATAACAATTAACTGCCAAATTTACCGTTTTAATGCTTGTCATATTTTCCGTCGCAAGCGTTCGACAAAGTCGTTTCGCCGCCATTTTGTAAACAACGCGCGTGCACTCTGGACAGAAGTCGCTCGCGAGTCGGAAGCGCGTGCAAAGATTGTTTCCGAGCCATCGCCGGACGCTGCCACGTAGGACGTAGCCTAACGAGATCCCGCTTATTCCGGGCAACCTCCTCGTAAGAATCTGTGGATATCTCCGGACTCGTTTTGGAAATCTCCGAGTAAACGGGTCCGTCGGTAACCGAGATCCCTCTAGATAATATTTTATATTACTTTATAACGCTAGGTAACTGCAAAGTACTACGTAACAATTCGTCTACGCGAAGAAGCTAAACAAATCATAACGTCGGAATTAAATTATCAAACTGGATATAAGACTATCCAGTTTGATAATTTCCACTTCGATAAACTTTGAATTTTTGATCGTGACCCGTCATTTTTACACATGGCGACAAGGATAAAAGCGACTTATATAACTCCTATAGCGCGTAAGTGCATCGAAGAAGACGCCGAGACTCTTCTTAATTTCATTATATTTGTCGCCAACGAGCCGTTTTTGAGGCTCCCAGTCAAACACTGCGCACGGGTTGTCTAATAATACTCGGACGATCTGTACCCGTATAAGACACGGAGAAACGTCATAGGCGACGAGCTCCAGTTTCTGGTTAACGATCGAGTAATCCCAAACGTTCACGTAAACGATTGGTCGCATCGTTGTAGCAGCTTCGTACGAGTATAAATATGGCACCGTCGGTAGAAAACCCAATAAGTTGTCTGCGTAATGTCGCGTTTTCGCAAAGCGGGTGTAGTCTCTGTCATCGTTGCGGCGGTTGTGCTGGGCAGTTCATATTATTTGGAAAAAATAATTGCGATTAACTCGGTTGTACGATATTCGCGAGTAAATTAGCAAACGGGTTTTCATTTTCGTCCACTGTAATTTCATTATATATTTGACTAGAGCAATTGTGGTGTTTTTCTCTACGAAATATCCCGTTTGTACGAGCATCGTACGAGCACGCTTCGAGGTGAGATCTTTGTACTCGTATAATCGAGGAATGCATCTTAAATGACAGGTTTTCGTTTGCTGTCGTATAAGCGATTCGTAAGCAGTGATCTTGACTTTTAAATTTTGAATCTCCCACAAACTGGCATAAAATTCTCGAGCGGACTGATTTACCGTGATATTATTATCTTAATCTTCCGATGCGAGACGAGTGCGTTTTCGCCGGGGAATGTCACGGTCATGTGGCAAAGCTTTATTACGAGAGGCGCCATTTTTTTAGGTTGCTGGAAAAAGAAAGATTAAAACATTTGTTGCTCTTTGTTACTTATTACGCGCTATGGTTCCAGGTCCGAACGGTTTCGTATCTGAATGTTAACGAGAAGTATAAAAATAGGATGGTAAATACCGTATTTATTGAAATAGAGAAAAACATTTATCCGACTTTCGCCTTCTTACAAAATTGAATCGAATGATTATAACATCTCTTTATACTTTTATGTTAATTTCTTACCGCGCGGATGTGTAAAATAACGAAAATATTATATAGCTGGTTAGAAATATTGATACTATCCGCAAACAAAAATATTGACACCGAGACGATCGATACGTTTACTCAGAAGCGGAAAGAGCGAACGTTGTAAGAAAAATTAGCTTAACGATGAGCAAATGTACAGTGGAATAGGGACGTTATAAGGATTACTCCTTATAACTTCCTAGAATAGTTAAACTGTACGTTACATAATACATTTGCGGTTAATTTAAAAAGAAAAACAGTTAAGCCTGGTACCCACGTGCGGCAACGGACGACCGAAACGGTCGACGGAACGGCAAAGTGACGTCACTTTTTCCTAGAATAGTTAAACTGTACGTTACATAATACATTTGCGGTTAATTTAAAAAGAAAAACAGTTAAGCCTGGTACCCACGTGCGGCAACGGACGACCGAAACGGTCGACGGAACGGCAAAATGACGTCACTTTTGCCGTCGACGTCGACGGAATACGAAGTTGAAAATTTTCAACTTTTGCCGCGACGGAAATTTCATTTATACTCTATATTACTATCCGATTTAAATATTAATGTCAAATAGACTTACTTACTGCGTAAAGTATTGGGAATGGAGTAAGCGTAATTCGGCGACGAAAGTATTCGATATTCCTAACTTTCGACGATTTAGAATATTTTTCCTATCCAAATTATTCGTTTTTGAGGTTTTCTTATTTGCGATAAGATCGAAGGCAAACTTAAAAAGTTGAATTGGTATAAAGAAGCAATCCCGGTAGACGCCATTTTCGACTACTGGCACGTGGCCTACCTACTGTAGTAGCTTGTTTATATTTACGGCTGGCAGATGGCGCGTTTCAATTGTAGGGTAATTTCCGCGTGTGAGTACACGAGACAACCGAGCCAGTTTGACCGCCGCTTCCAACGAAGAANCGATAAGATCGAAGGCAAACTTAAAAAGTTGAATTGGTATAAAGAAGCAATCCCGGTAGACGCCATTTTCGACTACTGGCACGTGGCCTACCTACTGTAGTAGCTTGTTTATATTTACGGCTGGCAGATGGCGCGTTTCAATTGTAGGGTAATTTCCGCGTGTGAGTACACGACACGGAAAGACGACGGAACGGCAACTGTTTCCGTCGACGATTTCCATCGTTCGTTGCCGCGTGTGAGTACCAGGCTTTACAAGCTCTAATAGTATGAATCTTCCAAAAGCGCGCCGCTATTTAACGGAACAACGATTTTCTAATTACAATCACTATTTCATTTATTTTCATTTAACCGTATTAACAATACCGTCGTATAGTGTAAAGAGAATACAAAATTTGCAAGCTGTCGTATAATTTTTGGCCAAAGCACTTATTGAGCCGCAATTTGAAAATATTGTAGATCTATAAATTCCCACCATCGTCCGTCCGTCCGTCTTTCCTTAAACTCGAGAACGGAGTTAGATAGGTAAATAACGAAACTAGATACGGAAAGATTAAGGGCAGAAGGCCCCGATTAACGATATACAAATAGGAAGTCACGTTATTTCAATTCAAATGCTTTTCCCGAGAAGTTGTTAGATAGACGACCGGCACGACGCTATTGTTAAAGGAAACGTACCATGTACCGGGAAGACACTACTAATTTAAGGTGGAAAGCATATATTTTAAATTAAATTAATTAAGAAAATACGATTAAAAATTGCCATCCGACATCACGACCCCGTCACAATAAATAATTACTCGTTTGTTAGTAAATTTTAATACTCCGTGCAGCGGAAAGTCGGTTGGCCATCGGCATCGTTAACGAACGGTCGGATATAAACCGGATTCGACTGCCGATCGTCCGTACACGACGGCAATCGAACCCGATATCCGACGAAGGACCGGTCCTTCCTCGGATATACGGTATATTTCCGACTACCGGCGAAGAGTAGTTTTCCTACCCGAGACATTTTTCCAAAATTCGACGATGTTCCGACGAATATTGCCATAGAACAAATCCTTCTAGTTATAGAAGCAGATTTCTCTTCATCGGACTCGTAATTTGGGAAGAGGATATCTCGATACGTTTATCCCGAACATTCCTAAACGTCGCCTCTGTCGCTACCGAAAATGGTAGGAAAGAGAACGAAGCGAAAGAAAACGTCGCTATCGAAAAACGAAACAAAAATTCCGGTGTCAGGAAAGAATTACAACGAGTCCCTTAATTTTCCCGGCAGCATTTGGTGGCGCCATCCGTTATCATATTTTTTATTAAAAACTTTTAACTATTATAAAAAGGCAAAAAGCCTAATTTGGAGGGAAGAATGCGTTTTATAAAAAATAAAAATCTTTAAGTGCTAATAACGACTAAAATTCTCGTTAAGTCCGACTCCGCTGTACATACACGCCACCCCCCCTTACTTAATCACCAAAATTTAACAGCATCGATCCCCCTAATAAACAAATCTCCCCGTAAAATTTCAGAAATTTTCCGCAAAAGCGCGGAAGTTATGCTTCGAAGAAGGATTCACGCCCGGTTCTGCAGAAATAGTTTGTAGGCGACCAACAGCCTCGCATCCGGGATGGTGGCAAGACTTTCTCGCTCCCCGGTCCTTCGCTCGTTCCGGGATTTCGAGAAAAAGGTGATCCGTTTCTCGGAATATAAAATAAATCTCCAAATCGAATCATATAATTATTTTTCATTTTTCAATCTCCAAAACAATAATATTAATAACGCTGCGTAAAAAATTATCTTCGAATTACGTTGAAATTTTCAGAAATAGAAAAAATTGATTAAAGTTTGTTGCAAACTGCTTACGACAAAAATGCCTTCGAATCGAGTTGAAAATTTAAAGAAAAAAATGAACTTACATCAAACTTGTAAGTTAGAAGTTCATTTTCGGTTTTTAAAATAAAACGTAGCGAAACATTCATTCATTCATTTTAATATTGTACATTAAAAGTACAGACCGGCCCCGCATAAGCATTACCGGTTATACACATTACAAAATAATAATAATACACAGGATTTAGAAGATACACTGTTATGAAAATATACAGGTAAAGAAATAGTCAGTAAATACATTAAATAAAGTAAAATTGAATAAAATATAACAGGTAATAAATTATATATAAATCTATATACATAAGGTTAGCGGAATGCTAAACAGGAAGTGCACAACACGCAAGATAAGATGTGTAACTCTTATGAGGAGAATGATNCTGATCGTAAATGTCTGATATTAAGTTCTCTTTCTCGACAGTTTTAGGGACGGAAACGATTTTCATCAAAGGAAATCGCTTTTTAGGTAGACGTGTGCTGAGACCAGGAATCTTGTTAACAGTGTCTGTAAATAGCAAAAGGTCGTCTTTATTATCCAAATCAACAGCTATGCCCCCATTTTTTAGTTTTCGTAAACGATTGATTCCTACTCCAATTACTTGTGGTTTCACATGTTGAGTTAAGAAACTTTTAGTCTGTTCAGACGTAGCACCCTCTTGATTACTATATACAAGAAGAGTATGGTTCGGTAAAGGTGGTCCGTGAACTGATTTGGTTTTAATTCCCTTACTTAGGACATCTCTATAACTAGGGGCACTGTCTTTTGCTTGGTCAAATAAATCAGCTGTAGAACTTTTCTCAATATTACTAACAACTTGTTGTATGTCCGTCAAGATTCCTATAGTGCTATCACTTTCATCTTTCCGAAACCCTTTCAAATCCTCTTTTGTTAAAAGTGCCGAAAATTTTTGGTNAGGAAATCGCTTTTTAGGTAGACGTGTGCTGAGACCAGGAATCTTGTTAACAGTGTCTGTAAATAGCAAAAGGTCGTCTTTATTATCCAAATCAACAGCTATGCCCCCATTTTTTAGTTTTCGTAAACGATTGATTCCTACTCCAATTACTTGTGGTTTCACACGTTGAGTTAAGAAACTTTTAGTCTGTACAGACGTAGCACCCTCTCGATTACTATATACAAGAAGAGTGTGGTTCGGTAAAGGTGGTCCGTGAACTGATTTGGTTGTAATTCCCTTATTTAGGACATCTCTATAACTAGGGGCACTGTCTTTTGCTCGGTCAAATAAATCAGCTGTAGAACTTTTCCCAATATTACTAACAGCTTGTTGTATGTCCGTCAAGATTCCTATAGCGCTATCACTTTCATCTTTCCGAAACCCTTTCAAATCCTCTTTTGTTAAAAGTGCCGAAAATTTTTGGTCAAGGTAATCAGTAATACAATTTTTCTCAAGAATTGTTTCGGCAAGTTGAATTACCCGAGTGAATTGTGATAATATATACGTGAGACGGCACGCAACTCCTATTTTGGCGTTCGGGTTTTCTACGGAATATTTTTTAAGTTCTTCAATAATGCCATTGGCATTGTCTTTAAATATTCGCAAATCTGACTCCATATCAATTGTTAGAGATATCGTAATCAAAATCAATAAAATTAAGGTAATGTATAGTGAATTATGAAAAAAAAAAAAACAGAGAAAAATAGGTATTTCCGGTTAAAGTTGTAGAAAGTTCGATGACGATGGCACTGCAGAAGAAAGTTGAAAAAGTTGTAATTTTAAGAATTGCGATAATTTGAAAACTATTGCAGATATATACATAAAATTTTCGGATAAATTAGCATTTGATGTCTAGATAGAAATGCCTAAATATTATTTTAAAATTCTAAACGGGAAGCCCGTTATGGCCGTCCAAATATAGACCGGAAGTCTTGTATATCTCATTTAATATTGAGTCCAGATCCCCAAAATGTTAATATGGTACTCACGTAATCAATGCGGTCAAGAATCAGATTCAATCTCCGGTTAATCGGTCACATATGTTCAGATAATTGAATTCGAATATTCGCAAATTTCAAAAATAAACAGTTTCTTGAAAAATGGTCCGATTTTCACAAACACGACATTTTCAGAATCCTTATGCAAAACGGAATCCAAAAATATATAAGATTATGACCAATAAATAAAAATTTCCACGAAAATTCGATAAAAGAACAGAAGCAGAAATTTCCACTGCAAACCACTATGCTCTCAGCGCCCTCTAACGAAACATTATCGTCCATTTTTATAATAAAATTTTAAAAGGCGAAGATGCTCCGATCACTTCATCCGGTTCTTATTTCGGTAACGAAAAGCCCCGCGAGAATTCGATCGACGCGGTGGAATCGTCTTTAACGCATTTAAGAGTAGACGGACGTTACGTGGTTCTTCACCGCAGCCCGCAAGATTTCTGCATCGTTTTCCAGACGCCTTGCGGTCCTTTTTATGCCCTCTAGTATTCCCGATTTGTCCGCTTCGGCCTCTTTAATAGCGGCATGGAGCTTATAGCCCGATAATTCGGCAGTTCGTTGGCTCGTTTCAAAACGCCTAATGTGTACGCGGCCTTATAATCGGGTTTACCACGAAAAACTTTATACTCGCGTACTCTGTACTCGTTCGTATCCTAACCCGATTCGCGCAGCCTGGCGTAACGCGGTTATCGAAACTACCGGGTATGGTTAAAAATTAAGACAATATAAGCGCGATTATTCCAGTTATTACGGGTAAAGAATTTTCCGAGTCCCGTCACACGAGAGCCTACGTATTGACAATCCGCCACGTGCCGTAATAAGCAAAAATTTAAAAAACTAATAAGCGGGCTTAAAATTAATAAATATAAATGTATTCCGACAATTTATGGGTTAATAATTATACTTTCTATTGGCAAAATTTCCTCGACTTTAATACGAAATAAGAAAAAAGTGAACTTTTAAGAAATATGCGGGAGTTCTCGAAATGAGAAGATTTTCCCGGGATATTTCCAGGGTTAAAAAATAGCCGAGATCCCGTTAGAGAAACCCTAGTAAAAACTCGCTGTATTAATCGCTCTTCGAGCGGATGATTAGCTTAAATCAATTAAATCGCCTACGACCGACTGAAATGTTGGCGTGGCACGAAGCGTACTGTACGGCCAACAACAGTTGTTCTATCGGCGACACCGCGTAATTTTTCGTCCATGCGGAAACTACCATCGACGAATGTCGCCGATAACTAAATTATAACCAATTCGTTCTAACACTCTCTTTTGGCAAAGGATATCGACGTCGAAAGTCGTAATCGTTCAATTGTTCGACGTCGTTTCTTCTCGGAGAAATAATTCGCCGACTTATTCGTTCGATACGATTTATATAATCTAGATCGGGCTGGTCTAGAATATTTCTAGCATCTCGGCTTCGTCGTCTAATGTGACCATTTTTCCCCGAAATAAGTGGCTTGGCTCGGGCAACCCGGAGTTTATCGTCTACTCGCCGATTTTCTAGAGTTAGAGTTATTAGCGTTTGACTCGAAATTCGGAGTTGGTCAATACCAATTTACCAATAACTGTAACTCGTGTCGGTGAATACGGCTGAGAATATTTATACTGGCAAAACTAATAGATTTCCATCCGGTATTTGGTGACGGTGGCTAATCGAAATTTTTTTTCCTGTTGTTACCCGATCGGGAATCCGATAGAAAATATCGACGAATATTTACATCCCGGGAGACGTTAACTTTAAAATATATTTTTACGACGGTAAATGAGTAAAGCGCGTAATTTATTGCCTCCGGATTAAATTTCTATTCGGTCACCGGATAGCGGTCACGCCGGCTTCGTTACCTACCGAGTCCGAATAGCGCCGTTCGCTACGCGCGGAAAGTACCAGACGAAGTATCGGTGACAAACTGCGACGGGCCCGAATTCGCACCCCTCCGACCCATACCCATTTCTCTTCGCACTAAAAGGAGGTTCTCTTCCGAATCCTTTGCCAGTGAAGAAACCAATTCCGAAATGAGAAATCCCGTCCGTAAAATTATTTGTACCGTACAATAGAAAAGCCGCGTGATAAAATGAAACGACGCTCGCCGAATAATGCGCGAACGATCGTCATTCGTAATTATTTTCTTAATACAATAGAACGGCGGTGGCCAACCGGTGATCAGTGGACCACCGATAGTCCGCGAGAAAATTTCGAACACCGAGTGTTTCTAAAGAAATGTAAAATGCTCGGTTGCTTTTTCTCACTCGGTGGGAGTTTCTTTATCCGACTCTAACGAGTAAAACCAAACACGAAATGACCGTTATCGATAAATAATAACGCCAATAAATCAATAAATAATCAACAGTAAACGTGTTGCCAGCGCGATTGTCGTCCATTGGTGGAAAAGAGCCAAAACTGCGTAAGCTTATTTCAAACAAGCGGCAACAAACTCCACACTAATTTGTAATTAAACCAGTGAATTTCATATTAATAAAGTGAAATGGAACTTTTATCATCGTTATTCTATCGACGTTAATCTTTTTAAACGACGTTCGCGTCGTTTAAAAAGTTATAATAGTTGTCCGCGGGATTCTCAGTTTTGAGTTTAGTGGTCGGCGAGGTCAGAAAGGTTGGCCACCGCCGCGATAGAGTCTCTATAGTCCGGCACTTCCGGTAATCCGATACTCCGCGGGACGGCTCGAATGAAATTTTCGTGTTACCACTGGTCGATATACGAGATAGAGAGAAACCGACATAAGTTACCGTACGTGTATACTGTCAGCAGCTAGTCGTTTGTTTCAATCGCAATGGGCAAAACATCGATAATCGTGATAAATCACGAATGTAAAATGTATTCGTAGAGGATTAAAATATCGGCTCTAAATTTTCCCGCTAGTTGACGAACCGATGTCGTTAGTTTTTCTTTTATCCTCCGAGTTCCGACCATGTTTAGTAGAATACGATAAACTGCGAGTCGACATCGAGACTTTCCCGTTTTCGGCGTCGTATTAGCGGAGGCTTTAAGACAAGTTCTGGTTGGCAAACTAGCCTTACGAAGTAGATAAATTCGTCCCCATTCGGCCATCGTTCGATCGGTTCGTCGGGTGTCGAAAAGTTCTGCCGAACTGGCGTTGCTTCGACCATCGACTTTTTACTTTTAGTGAAATCTTTTTCGATCAATCGCGTCTAATTCGGTTTGTGTCGCGTAGTACGAAGCGAACGACGTTTCGCTTTGATTATCATTCGTTTCGTTCGTTCGTACGACGGCACGAAACTAGCTGTAAAGCGCCTTTCCTAGTACCGCGATTAATTAGGAGGGGTTTTAAACCACGGGTCGACGGCTGTTAAAAATGGCCGCCTTCCGATCGGTAGTTTTCGCCACCCTCGAGTACTTCGCCGCGCAAAAAACGGTTCTTCCCATCACTATATTCTAAGATAATCTTTGAAATTTTTCTCCATAAAAAACTATTTTCTTTCTCTCCCGCCGGCCTCTCGGCACCCCGCGAGGCTGGAATTTAAAAACGTGTTTTATAAAGCGCCGAAAATAGGAATTTCCGAATATACCACGGTGTATGTACTGTACCTATTGTACGACGTCGCGCGCATCCATCGACAGCTAAAAAAATACGTTTTTCGACAGAAATTAACGTAACACAACATAAACGATTGAAGTTTTTCGGTTCCGATGGAAATTCGAAAATTCCTGTAATCCGGCGATCGATCCGCTCCGATAAAACTATCCTTTGTTACGTATCCGACTAAATGCAAATTTAAGTTTCGAATACTCGCGCCATATAACAATCGACTTTAACGTATATAACGCGACAAGTAGCTGGCTTTTGTTTGGTCGTAATTGGAAGAAACCGTGCCCGTAAGAAACAAACCGCCGCTAATTATTGTTCAGAAAGTTTGCCTCTAGTCTCGTATTGTGGGAAACAAATCTCTTTTTCTAGACAAGACCGCCACGAATAATAATTTTTCTCTTTGTCGCTATGACCTAACTGCGAATAACACGTTCTTTTCGCTCGTTTTCTCAAACAAAGCGGAATTTCGTATAGGTTAAATCGTACAATTGTCCTTTAAGATTAATTTCAGTTTTATTATCTTTACGCGAAGACAATTATTTCCATCCATGGTATATTTTTGGATGGAAACCGGAATATTCGACGGCTTAAAAGAGTCGAGCTTACGTTTGTTAGTTATACCGAGCCGATTACAACTCGAGTACCCGATGTTACTACAACACCCGAGCATTTACCGAGAGAATTCTTTATTAAACGTTTCCAGCCTACTGCCGTAGGCCATCGTCAGGTTTTAAAATCAGTTTTAGAGAATGTTCCACTATGGCAGAAGGTTGAAAACGTTTGTTAATATAAAGAATTCTCTCGAGAAATGTCAGGGTGTTGTGGTAAGTTGGTGATCTCTCTGCCGAGTACTTCCGGGATCGTATTCCGGTCACCGTCTCTGGTCTCTCGTCTCTCACAAGCCGGTGGCTTGTTCGGATTAGCCAATCGGCGACCGGCTTGTGAGAGACGAGAGACCAGAGACGGTGACCGGAATACGATCCCAGAATACGACCCCTAGACTGTAAGAATCCGAATTATTTCGAAATTACAAATAACGTGATCGCGTTTCGTATATATCGTTGGCGAACGGCACGACGTATCAAATTATGCGACTCGTTTAAAACTCCGATCGATTCTGCCGAAAAGTTACGAACGTTTCCGTATAGATAACGGACGGGGACCAATTCGTAACGAGATCGACCGGTAAGAGCGAAAGAAAGTGAAACGACGAAGAAATAGCCAGGAAAATTACGCAGGTCGGAGCGAATTTGGCGTTTAACCACTGTTTTGGCGCTTCTACTCCACGATTTGGCACGACGAATACGAGGGCGAATGCCACCGTTTGTGGCGGAGTGCCGAAACTCGGCGCGGATCAAATACGTCAAAATTAATTATATAGTTTGCGTCCGATTAATTGCCAATTACTTAAATGTTTTTAGTTTCGTTATATTCCACAAAATCCACGAGTTTCGTCGTACGACCACTAGAGGACTCTAATTCTTGTTCTACCCGGGCCTATTACTTATATTTACTGGCTTAACGTTTTCTGTGGCGCGGCATTTTAGTAATATTAAATTATTTTTTACATTTATACGTAAAATAGGCTTACAGCTTATACGTTTCGTATAAGGTAGTTGCAAAAATAGTTAAATGTACCGCATACAATGTCTTACGCTAATTTATCGCTTTAAATTTATTAGAATTTCCAAAATTACTGGTCGGCTTACCAGGAATAGTCGAGGAGGGATGCTCTCGGGAAGTCTTTAATGGGAAACCGGCCCCGACTTAGGTGTAACTAAATCGGAAAGCCCTGATAAATCGCAGGTCGGAGGTCGGAAGCCGTTATCTTTCGCGCGCTAACCGTCGAGTCCTTCGCTCCGGACAAACGTTGCGTAATCTTTCGCCGTCGTAAATCCATGGAAATGTACCATCGACGACCGTCGATACGTTACGAGGTTAGCCAAATAAAATTTTACCGGAGTGACGAAGATACTCTCGAATTCTACGAGTATCGATTTGGTTTCTTTCTCCGTCGATTGGCATTTCGACATTTTTATTAATTCCGAAGCGGGATTATTGGCGTTACGTACTTTTCGAAATTGAAAATAAATTCGAAATAAAAGCTTACTGTAGACCAGCGTGGCTTTTCCGTGTCATTTATGCTATATTTTTGAAAATATTTTTCGTCCGCGGGCGTTAAAAGTGACTTTTTCGCTAATCCGATGGCGTTGGCAATTGGAACGAGTCGACGTTTCGCGAAAATTCTCCAAGATCTGCCCAGATTCTATTACGGATGGTCCGGAAATTTTCTGCTTTTTTTCTCGATTTCTCCTGTCTCGAGATGACCCAGAAGACGACTTTAATCGTATCCGGGGCGGATTCGATAGAACCCGCAATGAGGAAAAACACGACGTATCCCGGACTGACCGCGAATAAAGACTTTTTCAAATCGACTCGGGGAAAGAAAAAATTCATTAGGAACTAACGGAACAATTGCCAAAGATTGAAAATCCCGATTTTAATACTTTTTACTCGGGGTGGAGACGAAATCCAAGTTTTTCTATTGAAATGAACGACTGCCATTCGATAATCTACGGTATAAAGTACGAAATGTTTCGTAATACTTTTCTTCGGATCTTGTTTAAATATTTACTATTTTTTCTCGGTAAGGTGTAACAATTACAGAAGTTTTTGTAATAGTGTACTTCGAGACTCGAAGAACAGTATTCGTTTAGACACAATAAGGGCTTTTAGTAAAGTCGTTTATCATTGGACGAAACGAACATAGAACGAACGATACGCTAGTCTAACGTCAATAATCCTAAGCGCGATTTTACACCTTTAGCGCAGTTCGTCAGTTCTAGTTTTTTTTTTCTTTCGCCAGGTAATATAAACGGAGAATTACTTGGTAATTACACAGAAATGATCCACTTACCGTCCAAGATTCTTCCGTCTTTTCTAAATATCGATAGTCCGGACTAAATACGTCGGTTCGTTTCGGGCGGCGGCAATACCGGTCTCTATTCTCCTATTCGAATACGGGTACCGACGCCAACCGTCAGAGATAACCTCCAAGCGGATCGTACGGCGTGATTTTCGTCGCGGGAATACCTCTGCGCTAAAAGTTTTTAACGGTGTCGCTGGCGGCCTTAAACGGATTAACACGAATGGACCGGGTTAAAATGTTTTTTTGCACGCTCCACTACAGTAGCGAAGCGCTCACGTTAGGGCTTTTGCGTGTCTGTCAGACACATACAGTATTCGAGATTACGATCCGTTCGATCCATTCGTTGCGCGTGTGCACGCGTGCGCGCGAAAGGGAACCGAACGTTTTCGTTTACGGTCATTGTAAGCTATAGTAAAAACTACTCGGTTCCTCCGGAATCTATAAACCACGTCCCTTACTGCACATTCGGACCACTGGCTGGACGAGTGAATAAATAGCCAAAGTTTTGTCTCGTATACATCAATAGCTAAAGAATACTCGATACGAGTCAAAACGTTGCGTCGGACGAAGTAGCCTGGTCCTCGGGGTTACAGGTCGAGCGCGGAGATAATGAGCCTATTTTGCTAACGCTTCTTGTTACGAAACTTTGCAAAAACCTCGACACTATTGAATCCGTGGCTAATAATCGAGTTCGACTACGAAATAAAAAGTTTGGACGCAGTTTAACATTAAATACCCGAAACATTCGAAACCTTTACAGATAGGGAGAATTTCAAAATACTCCAGACCTGTACAGTCTAGACTCTAGATACCATAGCAATCCAGGGAACGAGACCGATTAGTACCTAGTCGATGAAATCCAAATAATTTACTGTTTTGCGTGAAGATACTGCCAAGCACCAATTGGAAACTAGTTTTCTTATTGCGAACGGGTAGGCTACGCAACACGTTTCTCCAGGTCGAATTTTTCTCCGATAATCCGTCGTATATCGAAGTAAAGAAAAGACGATTGAATATTTTTTCAGTCGAGTCCAAGCGCCAACGAGAGATAAATCTGGAGAGAAAAGCTAAAAAGTTTCCAATATTTCGAAGATTTATGCGGATTGCCAAACTACGGCTTCGAAATCGTCCTAGGCGGGGCTGTTTATAACCGCGCATTTGCTATATCCGAACGCGCGGTTACAAATAGCGCAACCCGTTACAACGCGAGCGAAATCGTAGGTCAAATGGCCGAGCGGTCGAGGTGGCAGCCTACCGCTCTGGGGAACCCGAGATCGAATCCCGACGGGTCGAAACATCCCCAGGAATTTTTCGGGTCCCTCACCACTCGGTCGTCCCATTGTCGCGGGCCTGGGTCTGGCCGAACCCATAATGGGCTCGATAAAAGAGAGCTCTTAGTGCCCACGAGGCGGAGAGAGTTTAAAAATCCCCTCTGGAACACATTATTGAATAACAAAACGATTAAAAAGAGTTCGAACGTTGATCTTAGCGATTTGTGGTCGAGCGTCGTTCCGCAGAAACCGTTCTGGTGGAATTCTTCCGACCTACGCCTTTGTTACGATGTTTTGAATAAACGGCAGTATCCATAGTTGGACGAATCGGTCAGAATATGCTCTGGTGCCTCGTCGCTTCCGAGACGGTTATTTTCGTGACGGGTCCGTAAACAGATTGGCGGAGAAGCGTCCGTTTCCGTTCTTCTTCTACCTCCGCCCGATCAGAAAGCGGAATATCTCGCACCTCTGGTGGCCGGTAAGGCCGGGAACACACGGGCGTAAAATTGTGTGGCGGAACACTGAGTCAGAAATCGGCTTTCGGTTAAGTTTCTGTTTTACGCTCTTACGCCAGAACACGCGTACGTAAAAATTCTGGCCGAATAGGAAACGCCACTGCCACTAACGGCGCGTTATTTTAACAACTTTTCTCTCTCGTATATCTATCCCTTCCATTTTTTCTCCGCTATAATTTAGACAATTGATATTAATCTATATATATAAAATTGCTTGTCCTGACTGATTCACTGATTCATCATCGCCCAGAGCAAACCGCTGGACCTAAAGAGGTGAAATTTGGTACACAGTTAGGGTTCGTCATGAAAACGCACACTAAGAAGGGATTTTTCGAAATTCTCCCGCGGGGGGTGAGGGAGAGCATTAAGGCTTAACCGGAAGAACGGCTTCTACTGTACTATTTCACATGCGATTTTTTGTTTTCAACTACATTTAGTCTTCATCGAGTACTTAGGTGTATTAAATTGATAACATTTCAGACATTGTTATAAATATTTTTATCTATTTCGATTTTAAAAATGTTCGAACCTTTTTAAATTCGAATTTGTTATTGAATATTTGTTCGATTATAGAACGATTGTAAATGCTCCAGAAAATTGATCAAATTGAAAATGGTTCGTTTGATTCTCGGCAATTCTCTTCGGCGGTAGGTGTTATATAGACTTAACAATTACTAAGGTTATTGAAATATTGAGTGTAAATGGGGTTCGCTTGCAAAACCTCTGCGGACCAAGTCGCGGGTAACAGCTAGTAGACTCGTATTCCGAATTGAAATGAAGAACGCGCGATCTAAACACTAGGCCCGTACATCGATTCTACTAGACCTAGACCTACCCGTTATTTGAAATGTAGCACCTACGGCCATCCGTAAACGTCGCTTAAATACAGTGTCTTTATACGCGACGCCGACGTGGTCGAACGGATTCGATAAATTCCTCTATTTCATTCGTTTTTCTCTTTCTCGACATCGTCACAATTGTAGGACTAACCCTCGTTGCCGCCATTGTTAGAATAGAAAGCGCGCGTCTACTTCGACGTCGCAAAAAACACTTGTCTTTATTGGAGGAATTTTGGCGTAAAAAGTAGAGACACGATCGTCTCCTTCCTCGGTTACGTTTCGGCCAAAATTTCGGAACATTTTTACGCTAGATTTTACGCCGAATTTTACGCGCGTGTGTTCCCGGCCTAACAGAAATAACGACGAGCGGAAACGAACGACGATACTTCGATAATGCCGCGTATTTCGTCTGTAAGAAATTTGTCACTATCGAAGAAAAGGTAAAAATGTACGGCAAACGAATTATTTTATCCTCGCGTAGTCCGTTTACTTTAAGAACTTTAGATCGCGTAATAGCGCAGACGGCAATTACGAAAATTGCGTCGGCAAAATATCGCTCTTCGATAGGCTAAAGCGTCGGCCTCCGAAACGAATGCGGAGGGGTGGAAAAACTCGGAAACTTTTCTCGGCGGTCCGTCTGGGATACGTGGGTTTTCGACCCCGCCACCCGGCTCCCCCGTCGCGGATTGCCAGGGACTCTTAGCGCCCAGAGGCGGAAAGAGTTCTATTTGTATCCGGAACACACCGCGGCCGAAAAACTCTGGAAATTATCCGCCCGACTGGGGCCGACAATTACGAGAAATCGCTCGGAACTACGAAATTATGCTCGATTATTCCGTTTTAATATAAATACGGTAGGTGCGAATTTTAACCACGAAAATATAAAATAGGCTACGCTTCGTAAAACGTTGGTTGTCTTTCCAAATCTATACTAATATAATAAAGAGGTAGTGTTTGTATGTTAGTTTGTATGCAGCGGGTAATCTCCAAAACTACTCATCCGATTTCAAAAATTCTTTCACCAATATTTAGAATGGAACCTCAGGGTGGACATAGGCTGTCGAATACATGTCGAAATTACCCCATTGGAGGAGAGGGACAGGATTAAGGCTTACTGTGAAAAACTTGGCTTCTATTATACTATTTTAGATGCGGGTTTTTGCGTTTTTGATTACGTTTTAATAGGTTACGTCAACAGAATGTACACTAAGAAGAAATTTTTCGAAAAATTTTCTCTCGGGGGGGAAGTGTTATACATTTATAATAGATACATTTTGAGCCACAACAAGGCGTGGCGGGGTCCGCTAGTCGAAATATAATCCGAGTGGACTATTACCGACGTAGAAATATTATTTTTCCGCATTGTCCTATTAACGTAGTAGACGGAAGAAGCCGTTAACTTTCCGACGTCGTCACCCGCGGAACGGACGAAATGGATGACGAAAGAAGCGGAAAAGGCCGACGAAAAAATCTTCCGGTCGACTACCGCGTCGAATCTTGTCGAAGAATTAATTAACTTCTCGGGCTTTCAAACGGAATGCCGAAACTACTCGGAGGGCGAGCGAACGGCGCGGAAGTCGTAAGTAGGCGGGCGCGGATATTTCGTGTATTCCTCGCGCGGGCCTGTTTATATCGTTTACCGCCTTCGGACACTTCCGGTTAAAACTCTCCCGCGTCGTTTCCGGCGCCAGTCGGTGGGCGTAGGAAAAAGGTTAGCCGAGGACTATTCGGGGCGCTTATCGGGTCGAGGGTTGTTTTTCTCTTATAGTTTGCAAAGACGTGGATTAAAATACGCGCGTAACGCTTATTTGCAGCTTTTTCTCATTTTATATTTTGTTTGAAAAGGTAAATTTAATTGGATAAGTTTGCGTAAAGGTAAAAAGTTCTTTTTCTTTCGGGAAAGATAAATTTTAACGAAATAATCTATTTTGTGGTTTTTATTTTTATTTTTTCCGGAAAGTTTTCCATTTTATGATTACTCTTTCGTAAACTAAACTCCGAGAAATACATTTTATTTACTTAAATTGGAAAACTTTTGGCTGGTCTTTGATACAAAAACGAAATCTCTCCGCCGGTTTAAGGGTCTATTCCAACGATTTTTGCCGAGTAGTCGTTCGATTTTTACCAAAATAAAGTACGGCGCGGTCTTCGCTAGTCGGGGAGTATTTAAATAACCAGCTAAGAAAGAAAAATGACGTCTCCGTCGCTTACCAACGCCATCTTTCCGGTAAATTTTGAAAGTAATAATTTACAGATTATTGCGACTCTTTCGACGCCGAGGAGATTCCGAAGCGCGCTTTGGCCCGGCCATGGGAGGAACGGGCGGCATCAATTAGTAAACTGGAGGCTACGGTGTAGTGGGGGGCGTAGGCGCAAATCGTCGACCAGAGAAGAGTAAAACGAAGCGATTTTACGGCGCGACGGAAGGAAAAGATGGCCACTCGCCACTTCCGGAAAGACGAAAAGCGGAAGACGAGAGAGATTCGTCTCTCCGTTGTCCGAAAGAACGCCTTCGAATTAGGATTTCTTTCTCGTCGTTGTAACGAAGCACGGATTACGTTAATCAAATTTCTGCGCGCTTCCGAAAGGACGAGAACATTTGCAAATTCCTTTGCCAAAGTTTTCGGTACGGAGACGTTAGGAATAAAAAGAACGAAAGAATACGAAAAATAATAATAATGTAGTACATAGGTCGAAATCGTTTTTGGAAATGGCGGTTGTACCGATCCCCTAGAAAATAGATAGAAACGCTTGGCATCAAATGTTTCGACCGATAAACCTTTTAGTCCGAGCCAAAAAACGAAAACGTCTGGTAAAGAAGGGCGAATCTTTCGGTTCGAAACCGACGATTTGTCTAAACAACTGCAGTAGCGCGAAAAACATCAATCGGCGGCCCTCTCCCGATGGACGGGCGGCCGCGTTTAATTTTCCGAATTTTCACGGGTCTAACGCCTAAATAAAAGCCAGTTTCCCACAAAAGTCGCGTAGGAAAACGCGTGCTCCTCGGCACGCGTGGAGTCGCCCGCTCCCGACCGTCCAAAAAACGGACATTCTGTCTTCCGGAAATCCGGTCCCGAAATATTTGCAAACGTCGTCGATTCCAATTTTGATTTTCTCTCGTTTTTCGCCCGGATAACTGGACGGGACGCGAAATCACCTTTGCCCTCCTTTACGCTCTTTTCTAGTTTTCCGCCGATTCGGCAATACTGTCTCGAGAGTATAACAAAACGAACCGTAATTATTTCCGTTACCGATAAAGCACGACATATTTTGGGTGGAAATTTCGGTATTTCCGGCGCTAGTACGAAAACAAAAATACGTTTCGGCTAAGAAATTCCGACCTGGTTTTCGGATGCTAGTTTAAACGAAAATTAAGTAGGCCCCGCCAGATTCCTCCGTTTGGCCGATGGGAAGAAGCGCGTTTCTCCCACAATATACGATTGCTCCCGGCTCCGAGTACACCCGTGTTAAAGCCCGACCGACCGTTTCGCGGTGGATGACTCGATTCTCGCCAAACCCGAAAAGAACGGATACGTTTGGCGGCAGAAGTCGACCACCGGAACCGGAAGAGAAAGCCGTCCGACGACGGGAAGAATGGAGATTTTCTATCGGGACCTTAACGTTCTCACCTTTGCCGAAGACGAAACGATCTGGCCGGGGAAGGACCCGAGACTAAAATTTCCTCGTTTAGCCATAAAATGTCCTTCCTATCGGCCGAGCCGAAACGAAAAACAAAATGGCCGCGGATAATATCGACGGTTAGCGTTTCTAGCGTTACGTAAGTGGCGTAGCCGACCGCCAGTTTCTCCAAGACTCTGGCAGAAATGACGCCATCGGACCGAGTTCTTCGATAGACTGACTCCGCCCCTTTTTAGCCGACCGGTTTAACTACACAAACGCTTTACTATTGTATATTACCTTGTGTTTTTCGATTACTCCGTATATGGTAGAGAAGCTGACGAAAAGAGCTTTTCCGGAAGATGTGGCCGAACATTCCTGGAAAACTTTTCTCCCGCTCCCCATCCGTCGGCTACGATTTCCGCAGCGCACCGGAAAGGCGAAAAGCTCGCTCCCGCTCCAATTTGCCGAAAGGAAAGAAACTTCGGGTGGTTTTGCCATCGACGAGTTGCCGGCCTGTTTTATTTGCACTTTTTTCTAATTTTGTTTTGGCGGGATCTATAATGAAGGAAACCGGCGCCTTTATTTTACTATCGATATCTAAACTGTCCTTAAAGACGTCACCGTGGCTTTCGTAAACTAAAATAATAATAGTAAATGCGCCCGCTGCGGACGACGACGGATTTCCCATCCCACGAATATTTAATTGTTTTCTACCTTCTTAATAGTCGATCGCCCGTCCATCGTTCCCGGAAAGGATAAGAAAATTCCGTTCTACAGTCGATTCGCCCGACTTCCGGAGGAGGTTACGAAAGATAGAAGAGTATCGATTAGTTCTCGACAATTCCGGGAGAAAGAAAAAATAAAGTGAAAATTGGACGAAGATCCTAAACACCGTAGAAAACTCGCTCGGTAACTTCCTGCCCGTCTTTTAATAACGAAGAGCGGAATTTTGATTGATACGCCGCTTCTCGGCCCGGTGGAAATTCGAGTCTCGACGTCGAAACGGTGTCCTTCGTTATTTATTGGGAGGGCCGATGTCCCTCCAACTCCCCCACCGGAACCAAACGCCGTAGATCGATGGCGGCGCCGGGCCGGAAAATGCGCGCGAGGTGGATATCCGGCTAAAGGTGAAGGACGTTGGTAAAACTATTTCGCCTTCGGTCGAATCCCACAGATTTGTGCCCGCCGCCGCCGTTTTTAACGCCTTTCCGTCTCCTTCCCCGGACTACTCCGCGGGTCGAGTTAATCCACCCCGGCCCCGGAAGCCGGCGCGCGCCACCACTCCCGTCGGCCTCCTTTTCCATTCCAACCAAGTTTAAAGGTCGATTTTTGGGAAAGCGCATTCCGCACAAAGTCGGAATCGAGACGTCCGTCGGTCGGTCCGAATTTTCCGACTAAAATGTTTAGAGTGGCGGAACGGCCAGTTAGACGGGCGGAAATTTAACCGGGGACGACGGCCGGAAACCGAGACGAGAATAGGCGGGAGAGAAGTATTAAGGGATTTTAATAATCCTTTAGAGTGTGTACTATATTTATTTAAAGGATAAAAGCTTTGTCTATTGTGAGAACCGAGCGGCGGAGACGACAATTTGTTGGCGCATCCGCGTTATTTCCGGGATTTGTCAAAGGCCGACGATAAAGTTTTAAATAGATACCCGGACACTTAAGAGCGGACGGAACTTTCCTCCAATCGAGCGTAATTCGGCGGGGGTGGAGGAAGAATTGCGCGGCTCCATTAGGCAAAAGTTAGAGCGCGCGATCGATCGGCCTTCGCTCATTGGTCGAAGACTTTTTTTCTACCCAAGGCGAGAGAAGGAAAACTCGTCCGACTTTCCGCACCCGTTTTGCCTATCGGGCGACGGAGGGCGCGGTTAAAATTACCAGGAGACCCGGCATTCGGCCGCCTAAACCGTATTACCTACGTACGGCGTATCCGCATTTAATAGTCCCATTGTGTCGGCCGGAACAATACTTTCTCGACTGCCCGTTGTTTCTCTATTGTACGTACAAACCTATTCGATGGGTTTTTGAGGGAATAAATCCATGTAATATAATACGTAACGTTAATTGTTATATTCCTCGTATAATAATGTTTATATATTACGACTAGAGAGTATATTCGAGCGCTCGGCTTTTCATTTTTTTCATTCCGGAATTTATTAACTCCGCATTCTACGGTATTCTGAGAATATTTATAAACGTTGGTATTCATTTTTTGAAACGTTCGGCCGTACCGAAACTAAGGGAAATTTAGTTATTTGCCAATAATACGGGTCTGCGTGTCTCGAAACGACGGAAAACGTTCAATATAACATCCACCTACTTTAACAGTTATCGAGGTCGTATTTAAAAGGCGTTACGTACGCATTTGGCCGGACGTTTCCCCGGTGGCCACCAAACAACCACCTTTGTTAGATAAGTAAAGGTCGACTCCGGCGCAGAATTTCCAAGTTATTTGCCGCGTTAAACGAGGCGGGGAGAATTCGGCAATCGTCCATTTGGAAATTACCGACGAAATATAATTGTTTTAATGGCGACGAAGATTTCGATCGGATATCGAACCGGCCAGGCGTTGGGCACGAAAATATTCCTCCGAATCGATATTCCCATCCCAAAGTCTCGGTATAAAACGTACGAATTATATAATTAACAACGTCCGAAAGCGTTAATCGGTCGCGCCATCTGTCGGACAGCGACGAAATTAAACCGGTAATTTCTCTACCCCAGGAAAGGGCAAATTTCGTCCACCCGGGGCCATCGATCCGCGGCGATTGATTCTCCCTGTAAAACACGCGAACGTAAAAAAAAAGAAATTAAAAGTTTTAAATGGAGACGTTTGTCGACGCGGGGGACGAAATAAAAGAGGGGTTTGGATACGCGCGGAAAGGTAAAAATACGGCGTGTCCGGGCGCGGAGGAGAGGGTTTTTTGGTGTTTTGGCGGCGCGAATAGCGTTTTTGGTTTTCCTAATTAAATCTCTCCGGGGTTTTCTCTCCGGGATCCGAAGTTTGCGGCGATGTCATTCCTACGTCATCACCTACACGCATGGGCGGACGGCTTACGTCGGGACCGATCGATCCGCGGCCTCGACAGCGTTCCGCACTTCACCGTTCCAACCTCTTATTTAACGGTAGAAAGAGCTTTTGCCGGACTGGACGGCGACAATCCGATATTGGCGCTCGTATTCTCTCACGCGCGACTTAAAAATCCCCTTCCAATCAACGCCGGTCCGTAATTAAAAAAAGAAAAATTCGCCGCCTTAAAACGGCAATTTCTTTTTCGTTACGTCGTAGGGGAGGGACAGAGGGCGAAGCGATTGGACCGAGGTCGAACATCCTCCCGAATTCTCCGCTCGTCCTCCATTCGAATTAATCGAATTTCCCTTTTATTGGCTGCCGGCAAATTTCGCGCGGAAAGAACGACTTAAGACTTTGGGGGATGATCGAAGGTCGTACCTTTCCGGAAACGTCCGATGACGTTATTTATGACGTTTGCAAAAATCGTTAATAGAAGGCGCCGTCCGTCCCTCTTCGCCTTTTCTCGCTTCCGTCGGACGAATACATTTTTGCCGTTTTCGGGGTCGAACGGCCGTCGGGGTGCCTTTCGGAACTCGAAATTAGCGAAACCCGCCGGTATTTTTCTTTAATAAACGTTTATCGATCGGGCGATGGCACGGTTCCTTTTTTTCCTTCTCTCTCTCTCTCTCTCTCTCCGGTGTCGTTAGACGATTAGCGGTTACGACTTATATACGGGTTTATTAAAGGGGAATTTTCTGCTAATTTGTGTTTATAGAGTTCCAAATTATAATCGCGCTCACATATTAATCAATCTTCCTAATCTGACCAATGAATGTAGACATTTCGAATGATTGATCATTGGCTATTTCAATTATCCGAGTTTAAACCGATTATCTGCCATTGCCGTTAATTCCCTTTTACTCCGATCGTTTTAAAATTTAATTTATAAATAAACCCGCCGCCTCCCACCCCCAAAAATATTCTAAAAGTCGGCCCGTTTTGTCCCCTTCCGATATAACCAAACCCACCCGGCGGGTGGATGGGTAAATTAGGACGGCCCGGGCACTTTCGGCAAATTGGGACGTACACCGTCATTTGAAAAGTGAGAATGGAGGAAGACCCGGGGATCCATCTTGGCGCGAAAATTGATTTTGTGAGAAATTTAGAAGAAAAAAAATCGGCCGAATGCCGCGGTCGATAGGAACACACACACACACACATAGGAGAGACTGGCATATTATTACTACAATTCTTTCGACGTACGGATTAGCCGGCCACGCGGGCAAGGCGGAATATTCCGGGCGTTAAAAGTTAAAACGACGAAGGACGAAGTCGTCGAACCGAAAATAAGGCGCGTTAATTAAAATGGCCAATCGTTTCCAAAAAATGGCCAGGATAAAATTCGTAGCCCGGGAATATTTCGGTAGGAAAACAATTCCGGTAGTATTTTCTTTAATCATATTTTAACTAAACATCATTATATTTTCACCAGAGGCTACGATTACGTACCGCCTGGCCTACTTAGCAAGGGGCGGGCGCGCCAATAACAACATCCGGTAACGTCGACCATAAGAATGGCCCTCCGAAGATTTCTTCCGTTATTTTAAGGCGGAATTTTCTAAATTTCGGCCCGGTTCCGGCCGAAAGACGGTCGAATTAAATTCCGAATTTACGTCGGTAATTATAAAATGGCGCGCGGATTTAATACGGACGGTCGAATTTAACGGAAAAGAGGTAACATTCCGAGGGGACGGATTTCAAATTGGAAAAGTTACGCGGAGGAGGTTCCTCCGCAGTAAATTTCGTCCGGGACGCGGCCAGAGGTGGAAGAAAGGCAAATAGACGATAATCAAGAAAATTCTTATTTATATTCGGCAACGAATTTCGTTCGACCGTTTCCTCCGTTTTTATTTTTCTTTCTTTTATCGTTCTCCGCGTTAAAAGATATTTCTTATCGTAAGAACTGTACAAAGGATTAGACGGGACCTCCGAAAGGAAAGGGGCGACCGCGCAAAAGTCAACGAGGACAGAAAAGCGTCGATCGAGACCGAATCCGACGATGGGAATTTCCGCGCCAGGGCAAATGGAAAATAAGGGCTTTGGCAGTTTCTACCGAGTTCGGACGAGGAGGGAAGGGCGGACCGTGGGGGAAAGGAAGAGGCCGGTGGCACCGCGGGTGAAAGAGGAGCGACGCGGCGTCGATAACCGGTGGCGAATTCCGTTGTTTACCGTAAACGGCGCGTTTAATTAAAACCGCGCGAAGAGAGAAACAGGCGTAGTATCGGGGGAACGACCGATCGATGCCGGTCTGGCTGGGTCGACGACGGACAAAAGCGGTGCCCGAAGGCTAAGACACGTCCGGTCTTCCCCGGTGGGCGCGGGCCACCGTCTCCTCCCGCCCGAAATTTTTCTCGGGCCTCCGTCGGAGGGCGATTAGTCTTCCTCGCCCTCCCGGAGAGTCGTCCAATTAGGAACAGAAACCGGAAGTCTTCTTCGGAAGAATCGGCCGGACCGACGAACGGGAGGAAAAAGTTCGGAAGCCTTTTAAACCGGACCGTCGTTCCCTCGTTGTACGGGGTTTCGTCTTTAAAACTCGGTGGGTATTACGAAACGAAACTGGCGTAAAGCGCGACGTCGTCCTACCGGTCGGCGTTTTCCGTTACGCGCGGTTTTCGCTTTCGCCCGGAAAAAGCGGAGGAAACGCGTCCACCCCATGCCTTTTAATTCCGGTATTTCCGACCAGGTGTCGCTGGCGGTATTTAATTCTAATTCCAGTTACACTCGTCGATTTCTGTTTAAAAACTTTTTTCGTATTTGCCGTAAGAATAACTGCTGCTAGAAGTGCACTTTTTTTACTTTCCGGCTGTTCTATTGATATATAACAGAGGGAAAGTATGGCCTTCGGTCGAACAACGATCCCCGAGATTTTTACGTTTCTCGACTCGGGGTCTCGTAACGTCGAGAAAGGCAAAAAAATTTCCGGGTTCTTTCAGTGTGTAGATGTGTGTGGCGGGGGCACGACTTTCTTCGCCCTCTTCCAAGCTTAATAACTCCCGCGCTTTTCGTCCAATACTTGTGAAATTTTGCGAGGAGGTTTGTCTATTACGGGGATCGACACTATTATATTCGGGTGACGAAAGGCCGAGGAGAAGGAGAAATAAAGGGGATGGCGTGTCGTATCTCCGGTAGGGTCGGATTTAGTGACGATTGTACTCGTTATTGGCATTTACAATTTCTTATAAAGCCCGCCCCTACCCAGAAAATTAAGCTTTTTTATTTTATAATAGTTAAAGATATAAAAATATTTTTAAAATAAAATATCTTAACGGATGGCGCCACCGAATGTTGCCGGGAAAGTCGAGTAACTCGTGGCTGGATTTTAACGCGGGACCGGTGTCTTCCGGCCTCCGGCTAAGAGGGGAAGCCTTTCGCGTAGAAAACATTTGGCCGTAATCGCGCGACGACCTTTATTTACGAAAAAAGTCGGAAATACGTTTCTTTAATTTCAATTTTCGTAAATGTCGGTTACGCTCAAAATTAGGCGTATTTTTTAGCGTCGGTTACTCCGGGAACCGGGTGGAACGTCGCGTTGGCAGCGTTACTTCCCGACGGGCGACAACACTCGGGAAGTGATAAATTAACTGCGAGAAGAGGTTTAACCGCTCCCGGTTATCGGATGAGGTACGGTACAACCGAAAAGAAAAATAATATACAGTATTTAAAACTAATGGTAGAAGACGAATCGACGCGGCTACCTCCGATCGGTCGAGGCGGAAAAATGACCATACGTAGACGAGAAGAGGGTGGGAGGACAATAATAAAACTTAAACCCAGTTACGAAATAGTTCCGCCGACAACGGCGGGTAAGCCAGCCGAGACAAAGAAAAGAATACCGTCGAAAGCGAAAAAACGGGCTTCCGGCCGTATCCGCTCCGTCGGGTGTCCGTAGGAAAACAACCCGGCAACGAGTCGTTTAACTTTCCCGGCAACGATGGATGGCGCCATCTGTTAACAAATTTTATTTTAAAGCCATTTTAGATCTTTTTACTCTTATAAAATAGCTAAAAGTTAATTTTCGGGATAAAGACGGGTTTTATAAAAAATTATAAATGCTAATAACCGGTAAAATCGTCACTCGATCCGATTCTACTCCAGATGCGACACGACTCCATCTCCCACCTCTCGACCTTTAATCGCCAAAATTTAATACTATCCATCCGATCCCCTAATAAGCAAACCTTCTCGCAAAATTTCAGAAATTTTCGACAAAAAGCGCAGGAGTTATTAACATCGAAAGAGGGTGAACAAAATGGTGTGTCTCCCCCACGCGCACCACTACTATCCATACATACCGAAAAAAACAACCATTTTTTTTGCTTTCCTGGACGTTTTAAGTTGTCCCGAGTTCAAAAATGTAAAAAAGTCGGGGTGGTTATTTTTGACCGATGACCAAAGTACGGCCGACGGTGGAAAATGACCCCCGAGACTCCGAAAAATGTCCTCCGTTAGGCTATATATCAGTCGGACAAATAAAAAGTAGCGTATTTTAGACGAGGCGTAAAGTAAGCGACACCGATGCAGCGACGTTACGAGTAAAAGTTGTCCCAGCGGTTTACGTAAAATCAAACTGGCAATTTTACAAAATTTTACCATTTCCGACATCCGCCAACTTAATAAGAGGGGAAGAAGTCCGTCGGTCGGCGGCGCTTCGGTTACCGTCCGGCGGAGAGTACGTAAGGTAGACGGAGATTAACGTCCGTCCCCCTTCCAATCGCGCCCCAATTCTACGGGAAAACGCGCGTTATCGCGGGTTGTAGGAACAATATTCTGCCCTTCGTACGTCGATCGATACGTAAATAGTTACCGGCCGATCGGCGGGCGGGAAAGAAAAGACGAAATTAACAACGTACCGTGCGATATATACGATACGTAATACGATTGGTTTAGCCAGCGATTCCGGCTAAGTTACTACATCGGAGACGAAACGTCCGATCCCGGGAATATCTCTAGGCGCGGAACACGGGGTGAATGGAAGATTTTCTACTTCCAATAGCTAAAAGAAGGGAAAAGTTTTTCTACGTATCAGTTCCTCAAACTTGGCAATTCCACGCGAACACTTTCGAAACAATTAAGGATGGTAACCAGTTAAAATTCGAATACTCTTCGTAACGCGGCGACAGCCAGTTCTCCGCCTATTATTATTAAAATAGGACGACCGGACTCTTCCTTCTAACTTTCCTTATTTACTTCTTCGGAGATTTCCGAAAAAGGTAGGCGCGGTCATCCGGTTCTTTCGGGCCGGATAAAGTTAAAGTTTACTTGTCGTCGCCGGCTCGGCCCCCAAGTGACGACATTAATCGTCGTTCGAAATTTCTTCTTTACTCCGGTGGCGCCCTAAAAATGTCCGTTTTCGCCTCGGACGGTTTCCGTATTTTGCCCAGAAAATCGTTTCTATTTCGATTAACCGTTTGGCCGACAGTTAGTTTTAGACGAATTTTACGGCCGACGACCGGCGAAACCGTCCGGCTTCTACATCCACCGGGGTGGATAAAGGCTGGAGAGTCGGGCCACGAATTTAAGTTTAAGTTAAATCTAAAACGTAACGTGAAATTTTATTGGCCGACAACCAACGAGTTATCGAGTTACGATACAATCGATTGGCGATTAATACAAAAAGACAAATGTAAATTCCTCCGCCATTTTCTATTCACCGGTTGTCGAGGCGGGAAGGAAAGGCCGAGACCGGCCCGAATACCCACCGGGTCCGGCCGAAGGAGAAAAGAGTCGAACTTCGGGCCGACGGGTCTTTCCGGATAATCGAAGAAGTGGCGGGGGGGCTTTTAGAAACGCTTCGTTATAAACGAGAACGGGAAAGGACTTTCTCGGCGCGGAAGGGACCGGAGGGTGGAGTATTATTCGACTTCCGTCGGGGGCGTCGTTGCGCGCGGGACGGTTAAATAAACGAAAAGGGCGGAGGACGAAACCGGAACCGGGGAAAACAAATAGCTCCGGTATTATTTCCTGGTTAAAGGTCGTAATTAATGGCGGGAAGATTCTGGCGGCTCCTAAGACCTCCTTTCGACTCTCGGCGGATTAATAATAATTACGGATCCGATATTTTCGTTTCCCGCCGGAATTTGGGCGGAAAAGGAGAAAAATGATTTGGAAATTGGATTTTTCCCTTAACGCGGAATCGGGTGGTTTTATTAACGGAAGGCGACGATAAATTGGGGAGGAAAACGAAAAACGAAAGATTACGAATGGCGTGGGAAAAGCGAAAGTTAAAGGAGCTTTCCGGTTTGTTTCGTATTAATAGCTTTAAATACTTTATGGAAATGATTTTAGAAGCGAAGGAAAGAAAGTCGGACGATTTTTAAATAATTCAAATTCGTAATTTCCCAGCGGTTTAATTCCATCTTCGTATTTTGTATTTCGGGCGATGACGAAAGTGGACGGAGAGAAGGCAACAGTGGGAAAAACTGATTTTGTCGAGAAGAAATTCAAACATTTTCCGGAGGAATAATTATATTTTTGATATTTTCTGCGCAGGCGACTCGGGATAAACGTCGCGCCGGAGACGAAATAATGTCTCTAAAGATATTCCTCCGAGAGAGAGCCACGCGTAATCCGTAATCCAGTTGTCTATATAACAGGATTTACGGAAATATTTCCTCTCCGACGCGACGACTTTTTCCCCTCCCCTCCTCTCCTCCTTCCGAAAACTGTTATCGTATCTAAGCTCGACTTTTACTAAATTTCCGATTACCGTTCGAATTAAGTTAGGCAAAGGACGTTACGTAGTCTTTTCCCCTTTGCCACCGTTCCCTAACCCCCAAAAATCGCGTCTCGAGACATTTTCCCCACCGTCCATCGTTCTACTGCGGATTGCGCGGTTACGCCAATCGTCTATCCCGTCGAAAACGTAAATCTTTGTTAAAAGAATGTAAGAGAGGGCGCAACGATTAGGCGGAATCGTTCTCCGAACGAATATTCGATAGACCGAACACCGGACCTCGTTGCCGGTCGAAAGTTGGCCCGGAGCGCTTTCCACTCGGGTAGATTCCGGGCGGGCCAAGAGTCCGCGCCTCGTCCACCCGTCCCGAGTTACTGGATTTGGCGAAAATCGTCAAATCGCGGAGAGGAGCCGAGAGCGATAGCGAAAACGTGTTTAGGTTCAAAGGCGAGCGGGTAAGCCCCGGCCGTAGATCGATAAGCGCATTTTCCGAAAGTAATCGGTACGAATTTCCGTTTTGTCCTCCAATCCGAAGTACGGGAGAGGATAACTTACACGGGGGTGGGAGAAAGGGCGCCGTCACCCCAGGAAATTCGGCGTAACCGTTTACTTTCGACGGGGACGTTTAAGTCCGAATTAATTAATTGTCCGCCATTCTTAAAACCGTTTCCTTTATCTTCCCCGCCGAAATTTCCGTGTTTCTCTCCACTCGTAAAGCCTTCTTTCGCCCGGAGTGAATCCGGAATGAGACGATCGAACGGGAAATTCGGAGGCGATAGGAAGGGCAGACGTAAAAACAGAAAGAAAAAAAGGCCGAAAACTCACGAAATTCGGCCGGAATACGACTAAAATCCGGAGAAAAACCCCAGACTCGAAAGGAGGAAAAATTGGGCGTTTTCGGAATCGCCATCGATATTTTTCGGTCGAAAACTCGATCGCTCGGGTCTGCCGACACCATTTACTCTCGTTTTTCGGGCCGCAATTTGAAAATTGCGGACCTATACCTTGCCCCGTCGTCCGTCCGTCTGTCTATCTTTCGTTAATGTCGAAAACGAAAGCTAGAGAGACGGAAATCGAAACCAGATACGGAATTATTAGAGTCGGAGAACCCGATTAACTACCAACTTCCGGTCCGGACCGAAAGTCACGTAATTTTTTAACTTAAAAGCCGATTAAAAATTGCCGGTTTAAATTGTCTTTCCATCCGTAGCAACAATCGCTGTTAAAAATCCGGTCGGAGAAGTTGTCTTTTAAGTAATTCGAAAGTAAATCGAAGGTAGGTGCGGGTATCGCACCCACCTTCGATTTAAGGTTATCCGGTCCGACCGTTAACACATTTCCATATAATATGCCGGGTCGAGTATCCCGGCATATTATATGGAACGGTGCCACCGGACTTAGGCCCAGGTCGAACCGCTCTTAAGCGCCTAAAGATTAACGTGCGACGAAATTATGCGCCGTACTACTCGCAGTATGCGGGTGAGGGTTACGCTTCTATCGAACACCCGACCTCGGTTATTTAAGGAAAGTATTTAAGGCTCGGAGGACCCCAATCGGCGACTCGCATTAAATCCGTCGGTTAAAAACCTTTTCTCGAAATTGTTGTCCATTGGCGCGGCCAAGGATGGGCCGAAATTTGGAGGACAGAACCCACTCCGAATGGAAATTACAGGAAAGACGAAACCGTCGCGTGGCAGGGACGAAACAATTCCGCAGGTTTTCGTTCCCCAGTTAAGAGTCGTCGGGCGTTTCGTCCGGGATTCCGAAGCATTACGACGGAATCTTACGTAACCAACGCTTCTCCCGGTCCGAATAAACCCAAATCCGGTCAACATTTCGTGGCCGCTAACTAAAGCCTAGAGAATCGGCCGAGTTTTCCACGAAATCCGTTAATCCCGCACCCGCTTATAACGCCAGGGGGAAAGAAAAATTGCCGTTTTAGCGAATTTCCAGCGCGGGGAAGTTAGTCCGATTTTTGTCGTTCTCTTTCAGACACGCATTTCCACCCGCACGAATCGATACGCGCAGTTTATTAGTCGAGTGCAGAGAGATCCAGCATCGCGCTACGCCCCCTTCTCGATGACCAGAATTTATAAATTACACCGGAGAACTCGTATCTCCCATACGTGTTACACTCGGCCAGGGGCGCGGGTATTTTTTGCCTTCGCCGACTTTAATTCTTCCGGAATTTTATAATTTACGTACGGCCGTAATTTCTACGCTTACGTAAATATAATAAGAAGGAAAGGGGCACAGATTCGCACGTGGTGACGAAACGATACACGTACCGCGCATTACGTAAGCGTAGGAGCAGAAATGCGGACCGGACAGCGACACAAGATAAATATTATTGGAACAGAAGAGAATCTCGGCAACGAATTTGTTTAATCGAGAAGGAAGGGGGCGGAGGGTGGCGGGAAGAGGCGTGTTTTGCCAGGCGCAAACTGGAAGAAAGGGTGGAGAGGGGAAGGCAGACGGGGAGGGGAGGGAAGGCGCCGATTAGGCCCGGAAGAGGAGGGAAGAGGAGAAATCCCAGAAACGGAAGAAACAAAACAATTTATTTAGAGTAAAAGCCAAGGTCGACAAATTCCCGGCATCCGACGATCCGTTAATCCGGCGCTCATCCCCCGGACAAATCCCGGCGGCGTCCTCCCTCCCGGCCGCCGCCGAATTAATTCGAGAGGCCGGGTCGGCCGGCAGCCCGCGGTCGACACGACGCGCGCCGCCGACTCGACGGCTAATTTAGCCAAGTTCTCATCGATCCGGAGAGTAACACCTGCACTCTTCTTCTTCCGCCGACCTCCCCGCCAAAGCCGTTTGTCACTCACTCTGCTGCCTCCCCCCTTCCCTCCCGCCCTCTCCAATTCCCACCTTTTCCACACTTGTTACGTCGCCGCAACTTTTTACCGCCGCCGAAAACACCGCCGCTTTTTCAAACCGGCCAAATTATCTCCGCGCCTCCGCCGCGCGGGTCGCCCGTCGCGCGCCTGCCCGGGCGGAAACGTCGGAAGACGGCGCCGGCGTCCGTTCCGCCTCCCCTCGGCCCGGGCCGCCATCGATCCGCGGCGACGCGTCGTCTGCTCCGCCCGGGAACGTCGGCGGCGGTGGCGCGCCGCCGTTCTCCTGGGCGGAAACGCCGGATCCCCGGCACCTTCGGGGGACCTTGGCCCGGGCGGGTAGCGGGAAGCGACGGGTGCGCGCTGGCCGGAGAAGAGAGAGGGGAGGAGGGAGGCCGGAAGAACGCTTATCTGGCGGAGAGATGGCCAGCTGCCGCGCGTGATGGATTACCGAGGTGATTAAGCCCAGTGCGGGCGCGATCCGGCGCGAGTCGTCGCTCTCTTTAAACTCGACTTTGCCACCGACGGACGTCGACGGATAAAAGCGCGTTTTCGGTTTTATCGATTGCGCCTAAAAACGCCCACCCTTTCGCGTTTCGTCTCCTTCCTTAATCGACCTTTGACCCCTTTTCTCTGGCGGAAAAGAGCCAAGCGTCGATTTTATTCTTCGTTTTCGTTACTTTTTTCCTTTTGTTTCTCTGCTTGGAGTTTTAAACCTTTCCTTTCTTCTTATCGGTTTAGGTCTAATTCTTTTCTTTATTCCGCCGACTTCTTCCTTCCGTTGGAGTGTAAACGACCCCAGGTCCGGCAGCGGGGAGGAGGGGGAGGAGAAGACCAAGAGAAACGTATGGATTTCTCTTTCCTCCGCTCGCCACCGGGATTTTGATCTTTCCCTCCATTTACCGACGTCCAATTCTTGGTTTACGCGGACGGCGCTTACGCCACCGCCGGTCTTTTCCGGAATGTCTTTCGTCTTTTGTTAAAAATGCGAGTAACAGTTGGTCCGCAGCTGTTCGGAGTCTTTCCTGAAAGCGGGCAGAAGAGCTTCGTGCGGTGGGAGAGCGAATTTCCGAGACCAACGGTCGGAAAGGGGGTGGCTCTCCCTTCCCAATTAGTTAATCGCGAAAAGTAAAACGAGACTCGGTCCCGGCCATTTTCCACCAACGAATCGTTCTTTTCCCCCTTTTAAGCTTCGTCTCCTCTTTCTCTCGGATTAATTTATTCGCACTCTCGCTTCTGGGAAATTAATTGTCCGGCCGACGATTACGTTCCCATCTCATCCTCCCCTCCCTTCTTCCACCCGGAACTCCGATTCTTCCTTCTCCTTTCCCTTTCGTCTCCCTCTCCCGCCAAACTTTCGAGCGTTTCCCCGGTTTCGGGTTCGTATCGGCCTCTAATCGCGAAAACGGAAGAAGAAAAGCCGACTCTCCTGGGCGCAATTCGCCCTTCGGGGACGAATTTTACTTTCTCGCCGAGGAATTCGTCCTCCCGGCCACCCGAAAGGTTGGGATTTCTCGGTAATCGTGATAATCCGGCGGTTGGCGTGATTTTCCTCCGACTATAAATCTACTTTTTCTTTTTCGTCGGCGGAGGGGGAGCCAGCGCCCCCTAAGTTCTTTTAGCAAAATAGAACTGGCGGATACACGCCATATCTCCATCAAACTTGTGGCGCACGAGAATAACCCGACCTCCTCTACGTGGAAATTCGCTGCGGAAATATTTGGCGCACTTGTTGTGCCGTACGGAAATTGTAAAACTCTACACCCCGGCCCACGGCGCGTAACTCTAGTAAAGTTGGAGTTACGCGCTTTACTAGAGTATATTAAGAGGGCGAGACTATCCCAGGCACCGCACGGTACCTATCCGGGTTTAGGCATCGATAATCCGTTAAGGCGGAGGCTCGGTATTCGTCGTTGGCGTTTGAAATAATCCCGGATTATCGACGTAATTAATGCGGTTAAACATTATTTAACTACGGTAGAAACGTAAAAATAGCGGCTAACGCGAAATACGGAACGGAACTTGGGGAAAATATCTTAAATGACTTACGGTTAAACCGATTTATTCGGGTGTTACCTCACCAGCCTTTATATACATTTTTGACAACGTCTTCGTCTTCCACGCGTGTGAAATCGTCTTCGATAGATTTATACGAGAACGTAGTCGAATATGTCTACACCGTGTGGGAACGAGTGTCGGTTTGTACCGGCGAAATGTAAATCATTCTGCCCAATCTCTTAACCGGGGATTTAACCAAATATATAAAAATGCATTTTCGTTTAACAAGCAAATTAAGACAATTGTTATACCTCTCGCTCGTAGTGTATGGGCTATATTTAGGCTAAATAATATCGTAAATCGATCGATTAGATTTTGTGGAAGAAAGGTTTTATTAACCGATGGAGATTATCGGGAAGGAGAAAGAATTGGTTAGAATATTTTTTCTTAGTAAATTGTCGGGCGCGTAAGCGGTGGGAGATGCGTGGAAAGGGAGGAGGCGGCGAGAGCGCAATAAGTATGCGGAGAGAAGGTGGTAACGTGTAAGAGGAAGTTTCTCGGCGTGTCGTTAGAACGCGGAGGTCAATTCTTGCCAGAAGTTGGAAGGCAGCGAAGTGAATGCGCTGACCCGGTCTCGAGTGGAAGACGGTACATAAGACAGATGATGCAGTAAGGGAACTAGACAACGCCCGAATTAGTCAGTCGAGTGAACAAAGCAGTGACTGTACAAGCTGACGGTTTCCTTGTTTTCTTTGGCTTCTGAAGCATGTCGTCATTTCTCATTACCCTTCGGTGTCTATAAGGCGTGGTGATGCCTCAAACCGTATCGATTCTCTCGGTATCGATTCCGCCCTCCCCGCGCGCCTCCCGCTTCGACGTCATTAAAACACCGTATTCTCTGCCTCCTTCTCGGGGTCCGTCGGTCCCGGCCCCGTCCACTCTCGACCTCGGCCTCCCCCTCTCCCGCTTAATTCGTCCGAGCGCGATAATATCGCCGCCTTTTCCCCGGTGGGAAACTGGCAATCGGAAAGTAAAAAGGAGGAAACGCTAAAAAGCCAAGAAGATTTATTCTCGGAATAATTTATAACGCGGTCTTCCGCCAAAGAAAAGATAAAAAGAGAAAAAAGGCCGCGACGAATGGCAAAACAAAGAAGTGCGCTGCCATTAACAAGAGTAATTAAGCTCGGTACAGATGTAAGAAAATTCCACGTACAGCGCTTTTTTCTCTTCCACTCTCGGCTTCTAATTCCAAAACCTGACCATTCCTGATTGACAGCCTTCTTCTTCCGTCCTCGCCCTTATAATTAACCCCGCACCAAACGTCATAGTTCCTTCCCGAAATCGGACTGGCCTCTTCCGACATCTTTCTTTATTCCGCGCTTTGTGCCTTTCGATCTCTCTCCCCTCCTTTAGCCGCCGCCGCTTCCATCCCTACTACCGTAGCTTTCCCCGTCTCGGCTTTACCGCCTTTCTTCCTTCCCCGCGCCCTACGCAATTTACAGAGACCGCGGAATATTTATAAGGCGCAATTGCCCTAAACGCCTCTCTCCGAATAGGGAAACTTTCCCCTTCCACCTCCCGCGGGGGAAATTTTTTCCCACGAATTAACCAAGAAGGCTTAAATAGAGGAGACGAAAACGTTCTTATTGTATATTCCGAGAGACAAACGCCGAGAAGGAAAGGAGAAAACCAGAAAAACTGGTGGAAAGTGTTTTTTATAAGTAAGTGGGTCACTTAACCCCCCCCTCCAAGCGCCTGTCGGAATCTCTTCCTTTCTTTCCTTTCCGTCTTTTAATCTGACTTTGAATAATCCCGAAATTTCTTCGGTCCGTTATTCTTTTATGCGCCCGTCAGAAGCGCTCGATTCGCACTCTTTTTCTGGGTTTTTTCTTCCGATCGATAAGGAAAAGAACGCGTCGACTTTATAATTTCGCGCCAGTTGTTGGCAAATTGGCGTTATTTCGGAGGAAGGGAGACGTTCGATCGGTAACCGGAGAAGGACGCGGACAGGTAAGAACGCAGGTGCTAACGCCTCTTCCACCGGACGGCCATTCGATAATTTAAAGCTCGTCCCGCGACTTCTCGCGCGCCGCAGTCATCGAGCGACGGCTAATGTCTACATTCTACATCTGTAATACATCTACATCCATTTGCCTACCGGATCATTAATCACCGGGGAATGTAATTTGCATAACGGCGCGCGACTCGCCATCCGGTTCACCCGGTAAAGGGCAAAAAGCCTCCCGGCCCGGACCTCCGATTGATCGGCCCCTCTTAGGAGAAGTCGAATCCCCTCCTCCGCCGCGGGTGACGAAACGTCTCTCCCTCCCTCTCGATATAACGTCCGCCACCGGACCCGGGTCGGAAGGTTTCCCGACGTAACGTTTAACCCACCCCGGCCCGGTTTACAGATAACGAGCGGGAAAGGTGGCGATTAAAATACGTCGTCGGCTTTTTATCCGACTCTTCTTTAATTCCCGGCAGGGCCGGGGTCCGAGACCCGGTCACTTTTTTCGAACGGTTAGAAAGAATTATTATAAAATAACGGAAAAGAAAACCGGACGTGTCTATTTTAAGGCGAAGGTCGGCGGGTTTTGGCCGAGGAAGACGGAGAAGAAAGACAAAAACGGACGAAAAATCGCCATTTAATTCCGCCTTTGGGTGGCGAGAAATAGTACGAGAAGAGATTTCGAAGTCGGATTAAACCGAAAAGCGCGCCTTTACGGGTGACGCCGGTCCGACGTAATCGTCGTAAAGCTGGCCGGCCGGGTCTTTTTTTCAGGCTCGAAAACCAAGAATCGCGCCAAAACAGACGTGGCCGAAACGGCACCGGGTCTTGGCGGCACGCGTTAAAAAACGATTTTTCCTGGTTTTAACGCGGAAGTAAAAGTTTAGCGTGGCGGTAGAAGACCCGGGTCTCAAACAAGTCAAATAAACGCGCTTTCCGACGACAATGGCCAGTTACCCGGGTGGACTTTCGGCCACCCGATGGCTTTCTAGGTTTTTTAATACATCGGTGGCCCTTCCGGGCGTAAACGTACCCGTCCTCGGCCTTCCGAGTACTTCCGGTGCCGACGAAATTGCGGAAATAAGTAAATTTTGCCCGGGCTTAAATGGCCCGGGAAGCGGTGGTTAGTTTGGCGGAAAGCGGCCATCTTACGACTTTTTTTCTATTTGTCCTTTCTTACCGATTCTTCTTACCCGTTTCGTTATTTATTAGTCGAAAACAGAAGAAAGAAATAAATACCGCCCCGCCGGGACGCGGTTTTTAAACGTGTTTTAATTTAAGCTTTCCATATCCGGTGTGGAACTTAGCGTCGTCTGGCCCCGTAACCGTCTAACTCCGTTCTAGAATTTTGAATGGAAATGGCGTATATTTTAATCCGGGTTTTCGTCTGGGTTCGGTAGTACGTTCTTTCCGTTACCGGTCGAATTACCGACGTAATTAATGTAAAAGAAAGTAACGTTCGATTTCGTAATAACTACGCTGTTATAAGTTTCTCTTTTAAAAGCCGACTATTTTCTACGGCGTATAATTCCCTACGTAATAGTTTCCGTAGCTTTACGGATGCCAACAACGTATTTGCCCCGCGTAGTCTACGCCATGTAAACCGGTCTATTTTTATATTACGTTAGTATTCCGGGGCATTTCCGCCGTTTCTTTCCGGGCGCAGACGCGTAAATTTACGAAAAATTCCACGCCCCGTACATTTTACGCGTAAGATACGGACGTCCTTTATCCGCCATTGTGGAGAATATTTACCGCGCCGGTACGGTAAGGCAATCCCGGTACTAACCGGAGAAACCCGAAAACCATTTATAAATTATGCCGGGCGAAACCCCCCAGTCCCGCTACGTAAAGGCTTTTTGATGGTTTCCGCGGCGTTAAAAGCCATGGTGGGTTACCCGAACATACGTTTACATTTTCTTCGTCGTATTTAAAATTACGATTGGAGAAAGCCAATCCCATTAGTTCGTACGTAATATTTTGATTTACCAGTTATATTCCTGTTTTTCGGCCGGAACCCACGCCTTTTCGTCTCCCTTCCCAGTGGTCATCGGGGCAAATTATTTACGCCGAAGAACATCCGAATTTCAAAAACCAGATTAGAATAATCTACGGATTATTCGACGGAAACTTATTGGTTACGTCTATATACAACGTCGTTTATGGCGGATTAAAAAGTCCTACGGCTTATTTTCGTATACGGTAGTATTAAAATGCGTATCGAAGGGAAAGGAAACGATCCGACTAAAGTTACTAACGCTTTACTGTATCGTCGTCTACGTCGGACTCTTTAGGCTATATTAACGGGATTACACCGGTATAATAGGTCCTATTAATATAAACGGTATAACGTAGACGACGATATAATAAAGAATTTAATAAGGACGTACGGGCGGAAGAATTAGTAACGATTTTACGAAAACCGCCATAATATCGATAATTTGTCCGCATTTATCGAAAAGTCGTCGTTAGTTGGTCGAGACGTTTACTTCCCCAGCGAAATACGAATTCGAATTAATCGGAAACTTTCGTTTTTGCCGAAAGACGAAATTCGTCCGGTCGGGTCGAGTGGGAGGGAGACGTAAAGTTATCGACGGCGCTTTCCAGTCTCGGTGGTTGGGCGGCGACTACCGGTAAAGAGTAAGACGTCCGCCGTCTGGGGTGGGAAGAGGAGCTCCGTCTATTTTCCTCTGGAAAATACGGAAGCCACGCCACCGCCGGACGTAACCACCGGAAACGGTCTTTCTTATTTTCACCTATTTCTATCAACAAACCGGAAGGCCGCCGATACCGCCCTTAATCTTATTTTTAATTATTAAAATGATTTCGGTAGTCTTCGGGTCTGGGCGGCGTTACGTATCGTCGGTAATTTCGGTTATTACGCCGGTAACGGAGAGCGGGAACGAAAGGTTTCGGCGGAGGGCCGACGGAATCGATAGAAACTCTTCCCTCAAAATCTTTAGTTATTAAGGCCATTAAAAACTAAATTCACACACGGAATAAAACGCTAAACCGTAAAAATTTGGACCGGGGTATAAAATTGGTCGGAGTTATTATTCGTTTAATTCGGTGATTTTCTCCAAATACCGTAATAGTAAATAGGTTGGCCCACCCGGGTGGGCTTTACCCGTCCGACTGTGGGAACGGCGGAACGTCGGGCCGCGATTTTTAATCGTCTTTTAATTCAAAAATAGTGGCTGGACTTCCGATCCACACCGGAATTTCCTATACGCTTAATTGGAACGTTAGTTAACGGCCCGGATTTTCGTCCGTCCGGCCGGGCGGTGGAAACTAACGAAGGGTGGACGGACGAGTGCGAAATTCGAAAACTGCCACCAATAAATAGTTGTTAATAAAGAAAAGTAGCCTTTGGTATTTTCGTCTCGATATGCCAGATTTAAAACGTACCGGCCGGTTTAGGTATTAAAAGGGCGTTTTTTACACCCGATTTTTCCCTAGTACGCTAATTCGGAAAGCCCGGCGCAACGGCATAGCCTACGAAACCCCGGCCGGTGTTTCCATATTGCGCCGGTATAAAACGCCGTCTTACATTCGAGACGATAGACTTTCGGCCCAGTCGTTTTTCACCCGACCAAACCGGCGCTACAACCAACCACGCTCCGGTCCGGTGTCAAGATTCGTAAGCGCCAGTTTACACTTTTTGCATTTTGTTTTCCGCCAATTCCTTAGGTCCGTCTCTTTTCTTTCGCCAGGTAATATAAACGGAGAATTACTTGGTAATTACACAGAAATGATCCACTTACCGTCCAAGATTCTTTCCGTCTTTTCTAAATATCGATAGTCCGGACTAAATACGTCGGTTCGTTTCGGGCGGCGGCAATACCGGTCTCTATTCTCCTATTCGAATACGGGTACCCACCCCAACCGTCAGAGATAACCTCCAAGCGGATCGTACGGCGGCAGACGACTAAAAGTCCTAATAAGACGGTCGTACGCCTGGACTAAAGTCTAAGCGCGCTTTGTGGCAGTGGGTTCGTTCCCGACCTAACTGCTCGTTACGTAATCGACCAACCGTCCACCGGGGTTAACGTGTCCGAATTAAACGACGTAATGGTGTTGGAGAGAGCTTCGACCTGGGAACTTTCTTAAAAGACGACTTCCTCCGTCACCGGAAAGGGCGTAAGCGCCTCCGTTCTTCCGTCTTGGCCGCCGTTTTTGTCAGAAGCCGAAAAAAGGGGCGGACGGTCCGGCCATTCGTAGATCCGTAAGACGAGGATAATAAAAATCCCGGGAAATTCGCCGTAAAAGACCGACTCTGTCGTGACGTAAAAAGCGTCTTTTAAACGTTTACCAACAAGTTCACTTCGTCCTACTTAACGTCGAACCCCGCCGATACTGCCGGACTGGAGAGACGCCGGGGGCCACCGGACCCGCGGTAATAAGTAGGTAAAGCGTTTCCCATAATTATTCCGACTTAAAAGCGCCTTTATTAACTAATTAATGCAACGGATCCGCTTCCACCTAAACGAAAGACTTAAAATATTTCCCTCTCGTCCTTTCCCCGGCTCCGGGGATGGCCCATCTTCCCCTAATTTCGCTTCCGCCGGCCGTAAAATTCCCCGATATTAAGTACGAACGGTGGGTGGAACTCGACCCCGTCCGGCGCCCTCATCCTCCACCCCTACCAATTTTCGTGGCCCGGGTAATAAAGTTATCCCCGAAACCGTCTTTCCCATTTCCATTCTCTATATTAACCCCAGGTTCGACCGGTACGACCGTCCTTTATATTACGATAGAAATTCCGTTCGGAATTCGAATCTACCGAAATATCGCCAGTAAAAATAATTACAAACGGCGCCAACCGCGCATTTCGTTTTTGGGAATACTCGACCGTGTCTTACGGTTAGGACGCGTGTCGTTCGTATCGTTATTAAGACGCCGGGGGAGGAACCTTCTTCTCCCCATTCGACTCTCTCCCCTACGAACAGAGGGAATTACCCGCGTTATATCGATTAGTATACCGGGAGGGCACTACCTGGAGGGACCGTTCCCATTGTCGGCTTCCGCCTTTCGAGAAAGGGGTAGGAAGACGATCGGTCCGAATGGTTAAACTTTTCGATCGTCTCCCGGGTCTCTACCGATTTCGGAAGGTTTCCCTCGGACGAAAATCGGGGAATCGAGAAACCGACGAAAGAGGGACCCGGGCGTAGAATCGTTATTTTTAAAAAATGTGGCGGTAAGGACTTATTTTAAGCGTCCGCGTGGCCGAGATAAAAAACAGAAACGGCGGCAGCGGGAAGGGACGAACGGTGAGGAAATTTTTGTTACGAATAGTCTATATTAGGACTAAAGAGCGAAGACCGCGCGGTGGGCCAGCCCAGGGAGCGGACAGTCAATCATTCTTCGTACGAATTCGCCGCGTAAGTTTTATTTTACCAACATTTAACCAGCGTCAGCGGAGACGAAAACTTTGGGGTGGCGCGTCCGGAAAATAAGTGTCCTTTCTTTGGCCGCGTAACGTTCGGGAGGTCCGAAATGGAATCCGGGTGGGCGGTAAAGCGCTGGCCGTTTATTTAAATTCGCGCGGCTAAAACCAAGACGGAAGAATTAAAAGTAGGCGCGAAGACGGAAGCGTCTTCACCCGGGTGGCAAATAATTACGGTGGAGAGGAAGGGAACCCGGAAGAAAGGAGGCGCCGGAAGGGGAATTCCCGCCGGTAACCAGCGGAAGTAATAATAAAGGCGGGATTTTCTAAAAATATCGAAGGTAAACGGTTATCGACGCCTTAATCGATATCGACGAGACGGGGGAATTTCCGGGAGGGATAAGTGGGGCCCCGATTATTTTTCCGGGCGGAGGGAGGCCGAAAAGTTTATTCGGGCGAGTTTGGCTCGGACCGAAATGACGAGCGCGTCGTCTGTTATAAGGACTAACCTACTAATCCCCGTAGTGTATTTCACTCCCGAAGTAATTGGAGTAGGTGACTCGCCGTATTGATGGCGTTCGATCGTTGGACCCTCACTTTGTAGTTGGCGCTCTGCCAATTCCGTGCAGTCCACCCCAAAACCCGAGAAAAGTCGCCTTCTCTCTCTCTCTCTCTCTCTCTCTTCCCCCTCGGTAATTATTATTTACGTCTAATTACGGCGGCCGAACCCTCCCGCCTTTGAGGGACGGCCGCGGGGGATTCGGGTCGGAGGCCGATTTTCCCGGACCCCCGGGTAGAGAAGTTTTAAAATATTTGGAGAGGAGGAACCACCCGGGCCTTTCCGTCTTTCGTAATCGACGGATTCCGCAATTTAGGAATTCGAATTTCCGCCAAAGGTTCTTAATTACTTTCTTAATTCCTGCGGTGGAATTCGGAATCGGCTGGCTACGGGAGAAGAGCGCCCGACGCCTTTATTTACAGTGAGATAGGCGCTTTGGTGGGAAAGGAGGAATTTGGAAAAGTTTTCCACCTCGACATTTAAAATGTAAGAGGGGAGGCGCTGGAAAAAAGAGAGAGACCGGCTCGGAAATTTATTTTCATTTCCGAGTTCGATAGTTTAGAATAACAAAATTTCGGTTGCCAATCAATAGGAAGACTTCCACCGCCCAAATAATCGATAACGCCGGATCACTCTCGGTGGAGGACGACGAAAAAACCCCCCAGGCCGGGTGTGGGGGAGGGAGACGACCTCTACCTCCGCTCCTTAATTAACCGGAAGGGAACCGCTAAGCGACGTCTTACCACTTCCGCCCGGTAACCGGCCCACCTTCCGGGGGGTGGACCAAAGGTCGGCGGTTTTTGTTATCTTCTCCGGCCTAGGCGGAGAGTCGGCGCGACCGGGGGCCGGGGGGAGGAAGGCGGAGGACCAATTAAAAATATTAGGAGCCGAAGAGAAAAATAAGACATCGACTTATTATTAGTTTCGCGTTTCCCGAGAACGGACAAATAAAGAAACAAACAAAAACTAATCGAAAGATGAACAATCAAAAAATGACATTCGACCGCCGCGCGCCGGCCCGGAACGTTTCCGGTCAGAGTCCACCCCCCGAGAGGGGAAGAAGGAAAGGACCGTCCCCGGCGGCCGGAGAGGGAGAAACTGCGGGTTTTAAAATTGGAGAGGGTCGGCGGCGAGTCGACGCCCGTCTAGCGGAGAGGAAGTAAACACAAACAACGGTGGGAGTGCGGGAAGCCGAAGGGGGCGAAATTATCGATCCGAAGACGGACCGCTCCGCCGCGCGGTCCGACTGCCGACGACTAATCAAAGCTCTCCCGGATCCGCGGCGCTGGCGCTCCGCCGGCGCGTCCGGGCGCTTCCTCTCAGAAATTTTTCCCCCACCTTTATACCCCAGCGTCGACCCGAGGGAATTTCCGTTTCCGGGTACCGAGTCGACCTTCCGGAAAAAAAACCAAAAACAAAATTCGGCAACCGCTGTCCGGGAGACTCTTTTCCGCGGCCGGGCGGCCGGAAACGGGCGCAACGTCCGAAGGGGAAAGAATCCCCGGGGGGTCGGCTACCGAAGGACTCGGACGTAATTTAACGGCCACAAAGCGCTCGGCGGGGAGCGACAAATTGTCGTCTTTTGTCGAGACGACAAAAAATTCGCAGGCGGGGGAAGAAAAACGGCGGCGGCTGCCGGACTTTCCGGTTTTAAGCCCCGACGGACACCAGCACGGGCGGGGCGAGAAACAAACGTCCGGAAACTCGGCGGCCGTTTTCGGCACTTCCGAAAGAGGAAAGGCGTGAAAGGCCCGATTGGTTAAAACAAAGTTTCGGCGGAAGAAACAATCCATTCCGCAGTTAGGGTTTTCGGTCCCGGCAGCGAAACGACGGCCACGCGAACAAAAACAATAAGAGTTAATACTTTCGGCCACAATTTCCTAAAGTTTTCGGCCGAAAATCGCACCCACGGACGTGGTTAAAAAATAGAATCGTTTCTTTCCTTTTTCTCCGTTGCCGGTTTGCGTTCTGTCCACGTATTTATTTCCACACCGGGAAAAGAGCCGTAGTGTCGTTTAAGTTACGTAAGTAAATAACGAAATCCGCCCGGGCTTCTTCTCTCGGGCCGACCCGCTTCCGGGATCCCGGGTGGTCCTTTATTCCCCTACGGAACCTCGGGCCGGGGACGAAAGGGTTAAAAGACGGGAGGGTAATTAGGAGGGAGGCCGAGTGGCCCCGCCGTCAACCGAAAGAGCGGAGAGGGCGCCTCCGCCGGGATTTCCTCCCGCCCGACACCGACTCTCGGCTGTCATATTACATCCACTAACGTGACGCGCTTTTTTAACTCCTCCGGGAACCGGCACTCGCCTCCCGCCTCCCCCTCTCTCGGCCTCCGTGACGAAAATACTAAATGCCGGCTCGGACGCCCCACCCCCTGTGGTAGAAAGGCCCGGTCTCCCTCCACCCCCGGCCCTTCCGGCGCGGTGACCCGGAGAGCGCGTAGAAGTTTGGGGAGAGGCGGAAGACCGGTGGTCGGAGGTATTAGAAATTAAAATAATTCGAGCATTTAAAGAGGATTAGCTTAATTGATTCGAAAAATCAATTTTGGCGGCAAGGAGGGAAAAAAGAAGCGGAAAAAAGGAAGAAAGTCGTTATATTAAAAGAATGGCGGCCTTAACAATTTATAATTAAAGATAATTACGGAGCGTATTAATGCTCTTCGGACGAAATTTCCAAAATAATTTCTTACCGAATAATTAATTCGTCCTAAACTAATTACCCGCGGCGTTTAAGGGACGGGGATTAATCGCCTCCCAAAAAAGCGGCCCGGGCCGGGGAGCGCCTCCCGGGGCGGGTGGCCGGAGCGGAGCGTTTGCCATTCGGTCCACGTACTTTGCTTGATTAGAACAAACGCGGCTAATTCCGGACGCGTACGGTCAACAATATCGCCGCCGCCGATCGAATTAGACCCGCGCCGACGGCCCGGAGCGCTCCGTCCCTTTTCCCTTCCACTTGCCGGTCCCTTATTTCCCGGCTACTTCTCTCCCGGGGGACGATTTCCGCCTCCTCCCGACACCGAACGTGGCACGTCACCCCTTTGTTACGGGTCGGACCCGTCTACGACGGAAGAAGAGGGAAAACTTTCTTCTTAAGTGTATTGCGGAAAACCTAACAAAACTTACCTTCTCCGGGCGGGCCAATCCCTATTTCGCTAGGTCACCCGACACCTCCCTCTGCCAGTTTGTGGACTTTTTGCCGAGAAGAAGAGGGTCCCGGCCCGCTTCCCTCCCGAAAAATGTCTCGGGGAGGGCAATTTTACGTTTATTTCTTTTGTCAACGATTTTGTCCACCGGCGCCGAATTTCGTCCGGACCGGACTCTTTGCCCCGAAACGCCACGGGGCGGGAAAATTTGTTTGGCCAGGGAAGATGCGAAGAAGAAAACACCCGGAATTGTCGGCAAAGTTCGGTACCTTCCTTATTTATCGGCTAAAGGACTCGTTTCTTGGCTTTTGTCTGCGTTTGGAATAATTCGAAGGAAGACGAAATACCGCGCTCTCCCACTCCACGCCTTTCTTTCTACGGATCCACTTTCGGCGCTCTTCGAAAAGGAAGGAGTCGCGCCGAAAACACCCACCTACGGATCGGAAACCGTCGGGGATCCTTTCCACCCTTTTCCCTTCGGAACGGAAAGCGTCCATTTCGTAGTCTTTCGGTCCTCTCTCCTCTTCTTTCGCTCTCTTCCCCCTCCATCTCCCTCTTCCGTTTTCTTCTAAATTTGCCATTTTCCTAAACATTAGAGAGGTTGCGGCCGACGTTTTCGACGCGAAAACTCGTACGTCGGACGTTCAGCGCCGCCTTCCTGTAAGCCTAGAAGTTCGACAATGGCGTTTGGAAAGTCGAGCTATTCACGTTCCAAACTTCTAGGCTCACGGGAAGGCGGCGCTGAACGTCCGACGTACGAGTTTTCGCGTCGAAAACGTCGGCCGCAACCTCTCTATTTTTCCGGTAAAATCGGAAAAATGCAATCCTCCGGAAGTCGGCAACCGTTCCCGGACCCGACGGAAAATTCGTACCCACAAAAGTTACACGTTGCAAATTTCGTCTGGACCACGAAAGTAAAACGAAAAGAGTAGAAGGCGTTGGGTGGTCGTCCTTCCGGCAGGACACTTCGAACTTATTAAAGGTGCCTAACCAGTGGCGTAACGTGGGGTCAGCCGCCCGGGGCGGAGGAAAATTACGGCCCCCTTTATTTAGGTATTTCAATTTAAAAGACCAAAATTCAGTTTTGTCACAGAACAAGCAATGAAAAATTCGGTGGTAGTGCAGCGACCTGTTTAAAATAGTTCTGTTGGATATTGGTGGTGTATATGAACGCGAATGAATCGTACAAGCAAACAAAAAAAAAATGGTCAACGGGTTTCGCAGGATTTCCTCGGATGAAAAAATTACCGATTGCCGGACTGTCCGGACGATAGCACTATCGTAGGCGCCATGCGAGTATACATTAGGATGTTTCAAATTTTTACAAAATATTATTATTATTTATTGTGAAATTTTGCCGCCCCCTAAAAAGCGCCCCCACTACGGACGCCACTGTGCCTAACCGGGAAAGCGATGGGCGGTGTCCAGGGTATTTCCCTGCTCGCCAACGACCAGAGTTTTCAAATTCCTCTTCGCAGACTTCCAATTGGAAAACTTCCCACCGTTTCGGTTCCTGGCCCGGAAACTTCCGGTTTTGCAACAAGAACCCGGACGGGTGGCCTCTTCTCCGCATCCGCCAATTTCTCCCCTCCGCGGGGCCGTCTTCCTATCGTTCGGTCCTTCCTTTACTCCCTTAACCCGGAAAACAGAAATCGTCATTCTTACGATTATCGTCCGTCCTTTCCCCTTCGCGACGTCGCGTGGGGGCGGAGTAGCCGCCACCCCGCCAAAATCGACCGAAGGATCGATACGTTTCCGATTTCCTCCTCTTCCTACGTTTTCTTTACTAATTCCCGGTGTATAATAATTAAAGGCCGCCGGCGCCCCTCGATTAGAAAAAAAGACAGAGAAAAAGAAGGGGAAGAGTAGGCCCGCCGACCTCCGCCGGCATACGACGGTCGGACCGAAACGGCGGCCAAACCGTCTTCCGGTCTTCCTCTCTCACCGCATCGTCGGTGAGATATTTGAATTCCGGTGAATTTCCGGACAGTTGGAAATTCACGCGCGACTAATCTCCCGAGGATCACACGGTCACGTTCACTCGATTTTCCACGTCTGTTTGACCTCGGGGTCGACGGGAAACCGGTTTTCGGTTTCGGCCTAGGCAAATGCGGAGTCGGCGCCGCAGTTTTTGGCGGGCGCCCCCCCCCCGACGCCACGCGCGCGCCGGTCCCGGAAGAAAACTCTCCTCGGAAGTAGGACCGGCGGAAGAGGGAGAGCTCCGGCGGCGGGGTCCTCCTCTCGCCCTTCCCGCGCGCCAAACGTCGGTAACTAGCGAATTTCCTGAAAAACGGGCCAATAAACGCTCACCCCCGGGCGGGGTGGTCTTCCGCCGAGGGAAAGCCCCGGGCTCCCTCCCACCGGCCGATCGGAATTCGAATAAACCCGTCGACCACGTCCACGAAAATAGCGCGATTTACGGGGGAGGGAGATTCGGAGGTGGAGGGACGGGAATCTCCCAAACCGGAGGTTTACTTTACCCCCGAAAGCGCGGCTTATGGTCGGTAACGATTAACGGCGATTAAAGGGGAGAAGCAGTTTGGAGTTTGGCGGAGGGGGAAGAGTAAAACGCGATCTCGTGCAGAAATCGGAGGCGGAGGAAAAGCGTGCGCGCGGAGATTCTTCGACCGGGCGTCATTAGGAGGGCGCTCGGCCGGCTATTTCGTTTTAGCACCGGGCCCGGTGGCCGGCCGGATTATAAACTTCGCTAACCGTGACGTGACGGACTAGCGTGAGCCAGGGCGGACGCGCTCCGGCGCACGCTCTCCGCACCGCCCCCGCCCGACCTCTCCCGCAGCCGGCGCGTCGATATTAACGGCCGAGCGGCGGAAGCCCGCGCGCGGGGCCGGCCGACCCCGTCCGGCGCGCTCCCGAAATACCCTAACGACGCGTTACCTGGGGCCGGGACCGCGCCCCACTCCTTCCGCCGGAAGATTTGTCTCCCTCCCATTCGGGCGGGAGACAAATCCGATGGGATTCCCCTATCGGCGGAAGGAGGAAACTGTCCCGGGCGGGTCCTTTAAAATACGAAATTCTACTCGGCATTCGGACGACGTAATAACCGGTAGGAGGCAAAAACGGAGGAAAGCGACGATAAATAAGCGCCGAGACAAACATATTTGGCGGGCAGAGAAACAAGGGCTTTCGTTTACACGCCTATAGGAACAGGAAAATGATAGGAACGAGTATAACAACTTTTAAATAAGAGTACGGCCAAACAACTGCCCTAGAAATTACCGGGCGGAATAATAACGAGTACGAAAGATTTTATCCATTTCTCCTTCCTCCGAATCGTTATAAAAAGAAGCATCCCCAACACCCGTTTCTGCCGCGTGGCAAAGCGAAACTAAATAAGGCCACCACCCGGTCCCGGGTTCGTTCCCGGCTGGATATTTCCGGGCGCGCCGCTCCGAATTCTTCCTCTTCCTTTCCGTTCTTCTAATTACGGCCATTTAGACCCGGAGCCGAACCGGTGATAATTAGGGAGGGGGAGAGGAATTCCCGAGTCCCGGGGCGCGTTTTCCCCGCCGACGGAAAAAAAAGGATCCGGATGGGTTCCGCCACCCGGGAAAGACGGAAACTATCCGTCTCCCGGTCGGAAACTTTTCGCCATTTCCCCCTCGGGAGCGGCTAAGGCCGGAGGGCCTCCCCTTCGACCAGGCGGAGGGAGCCCTAAACTGGCGGGCGGCGGTTCTTTGTTTTTGGCGGGAAACGGCGTCTGATTTTGTTTGTTTTGGCGGTCGTCGCGTCGCGCGCGAGAAAAATATTTCGCCGATATTTGGGTCTCGGTGCGAGGATTAGGATTTCCCGGCCAACGTCTAGACAGTGTAGGTGATGGGAAAATTTCCGCTTTCTCCTTCCAGACCGTCTGACGTCAATTTCGTCTACCCCTACCCGCCGTCGGTGGACGCCGTTCCGAGGGTCCTCTTCCTCCCTCTTTCCGCACCCCCACCTTTATTCGTTATTCTCCCCGAAACGTTTCCCGCCGGAATACCCTTCGTTTCTGTTTTTTCGACGCTCGGCGGCGGCTCTTCGAAATACGAACGAGAGGTTTCCCTTCCCGGCCAAAGAAAAGATGATCCGCCCAGGCCGAATAGTACGAAAAGGGAGGGGTCTGCCTCACCCGGTTCCCCGGGGCGGTTGTTGGAGGGAGATTTCGCCCTACTCCAGACTACTTATTTCAACTAAACAAAAGCGGTGCGAGTGGGTAGTAAATAATTACGTTCTTATTTTGTGGCAGCGGCCATCGCTACTATTTGAATAAATTGCGATTTAAAAAGAAAATAAAAGCCGGGACGGAGACTTTCCGTCGGAATCCGAGACGGGGTGGCCGGAAGTTTAAAGCGCGCCGCTCCTTAACCCCGGGTGGTTTTTCGTCCCCGGCCAAACTCTTTAAAAGCGTTTTTAAAAATTTACGCGTCGGAAAAACACATTTATTTAATTCTGTCTTCCGCTGCCGTTTTCTCTACGCGCCGACCGAGCTAGAAACAGCTACCTCGGCCCCCCCGAACAAAGGGGGAAGAGTCGCGCTCTAAGTGGAAGGCCGTTTCGGAGCGATTTGTCGCCCGACCCAGCCAGGGGTCGAGACTCGGCCGGAAGACCGGGTAAGGAATTCCTAAGGGGTTAAACACGAGAAACGGATATTCCGACAAAATATCCCGCGATTAGGAATCGAAAATGCACTTTCTTTAGATTTGGACGGCGCCCGACCAAAGTTTTCTCTCTTTCCCAAAAAGTTTTTCCTTCCTTCCCCTGGCTCCTTCCACCCCTCTCCCCTTCCGTCGCTCTTCTTCGTTGCCGAACTAAGAAACCCCAGGAAGAGGTCCGGACTTTTCCGTCCCCCGTCACCCTCCTCCCGTCTAGGAAGGAAAAGGGGGACCGTTCGGGTCTCCCGTCCAATTTTCGGGCAATCGAACCCGAAGACCGCGCGGGTATTTTTTATCGGCGCACTTCCGCCGCCGGAAGCTAGGGGTGACGGGCCGCGGTCGGGGGGAGGCGGAAAAAGCGCGAGAAGAGTAATTAGGAGCGGAGGAGGGAGCGAGAGATGGCAACACGTTGTCGATAATACCTCGGGAGGGAAGTTTTGGACTCGCCCTGCCGTATCGACGGGAGTATCGTCGGAGGTCGGCGATCGATACCAGTCATTACTGCTCGGGAGCTGGTACGCGTCGCACCGCCGGCATACGGTGTGCGGCTCCGGTGTGGCCAGTCCGAGAACAGCTGGCAGCGGCGTGGTCGACGGCCCGGCCACCTCGTCCCTCGGAGCCCGGCACGGGCCTCTGTCTCCGCCTTCGGCCCGACTCAGGTGAGACTCTTTCTCTTTTCTTACCTTTATTTATCTTTCCGACGGCCGATCGACGGCCCGACCCACCTCTCGTCTTTCGCCACCTCGGCCTCTGACCTCGATCCCTTCCCCTGGCCTTCCGGTCTTCTCCCACGCTTTTTAATCCGTCGTCCTAGTCCGGTGGCGCCGGGCCCCCGAGAGGAGCCGGGGTATCGACAATAATAGAGACTAACGGGTGGCGACGCGTTCCCCCACCCGTTAGTCTCCATTATTTATCCACCTTGGACTTTTCGCCCCTCTTCACCTTTCGTCTCGCGCGGTCTCCGACGTCCGCCGGGTGGGCGAATTATTTAGGGAAGCGAAAAATTCTGGCGGCGGTCGCGTTGGGAAAATTTGGGCCGGGCGCGGAATATTTAAACGCGGATTTGTGCGGACCTCCCCGCGGTTGGGGCGAGGAAATAAGGCCGAGTGGAAGAAGCTCGTCCAGGCTTTTGTAACGAGCAATTAATTGCAAATATGCAGACTGGACTGTCCGCGGGGTCGAAGGTCGGAGAAACGAGCGCTATAAAATAGACGGGCTGCGAATCTGCCTTAAAAATCTTCGGTCGGAGATAAGAATAAGAGGGAAAAAAGAAAAGATTCTCCTTAGTGGAATATGACATAACGTTATGTTCCGGCAAGAAAAGGAAAGGTTTATTGTGCTTGGTTGCGAGCGATTTCGTGATGACTAAATAATATCTGTATCCATAGCGACAACCACATCTGCACGTGACAGCTGGTACTTTCCCATTGCTGCCAGTTTTTAGGTAATTTTCTAGTGTACACAAAACTCTTCAAGCTGATGAAGTCTCCCTCCCGGCATGAACGCCTGTAAATGTCACGTACGATGCCAACGCTGCGGAGAAGTATTGCCGGAAAGTCGATCCCTCCGTCCGCCAAGAAAACCTACGCTTTGCGTAACAGTAATTTGCGCGGCGCCCGACTTCCGGTTCTCTTCCTCCCCCCTCTTTGGCCGAAATTCGTCCCTCTCGGGGACCCACCGAAACTTCCCTTCCGGCTCCGGCGGGAGCCGTTGGCGGGAGGGAAGGGCGGCGGCTCCGGCGGGGACGACCCCCCCGGACCGGAAGAAAGAAGAGAGCGCGTGCCGAACGGGACGGGCGGAAAAGGGGGCGGCCGGGTTTTCGGCACGGGGCGTTTACGGCGAATTAAGCCGTTTTACGCCGGGAAGCGGCGAAAGAAAATCGTTTAGACGAAAATTAAGACGGACTAACATCGAATTTCGATTAGCAGAGATATGCGGAGTTAATAAAACATTCCTATCCAATTAGATTAAGACACCTGAGGCAATTTTATTAGAGAGGTGTCAAAATTCCTCTCTCCTCTCGCTTCCCGGCTCCTTCCTCTCCACCTTTATTATTTCGCTCGTCTCTCCTTTTTACACCCTCCTCCCCGACTTCTTTTCTCGTTCCTCCGGCTTTCGGACTTTCCCTCTTTCCAACCGTTTTATTCCCGGAGGGGGACGTAATTAAAACCCGGCAAAAAACGTCCGACCCCGGCCGCGTAATCGATGACCCGAAACCCCCTTTCCCGCTCCGAAATTTTGAAAGGGATCCGCAATCCGGAGGAGGATTCTGGTCGCTGGGTTCCGCTCCCTCCTCTTCTTTGTCGCGGACGTTCTGTTTACGGCTATGGCCGCGTAAGCGATTTTCTTTACCCGAACGTCGTCGCCCTCCTTTAATTTTGCTTGAGAAATTTACTCCGAAAGCAACACCCGGGGGGTTTACGGCATTTGTCTCCGCGGCGACAAAAAAGACAAATACTGGCCGGCGATTTTCCAGCAGCTACGATTTGCAGGAGGATAAGTTGCCAGGGAAGGCTTCCGCCCTCCGCCTTTCCGCGGGAATAAATGTTTTAAAATCATTTTCGCGACTAAATGAAACGAAATTCTACCATTTTGCCCCCAAAGTTTTTCTTTACGGGAATAAGAATTTAATAAAAGTTTGAGTGAGTCATTTATAAAAAATGCATCAGATTTGTTCCTTTGGCAACACTTTAAAAATATATTAGTTTTAGTTTTAAAAGACTTTTAAAGCGTTTATTACGTGCAAACCCCGAGAAATATTTTTAGATCTCTGGCTTCCCCCCGCCAATAAATATCGGCGCAGAAAATAAAAAGGATATCTTTTCTCCAATTAAACACCTCCGCCTCCCCCCCGGCCAAACGTTCCTAAATTTTCGCGCTTGGGCAGATTTCCCGTTGCGTAGAAATTAAGAAGGCGGAAAGGGGAGGCTTCCCGTCGGGGGGTGCGACCGGGGGCGGAAATAACCGTTGGGTGGAAATCCGAAACGATCCGGAAGGGAAAGACGCTTAGTGCCGCCGACCACGCGCGATGTCCCTTTAGTTACGAGAGTGGCCATTGTTCCGAGCGGCACGTGTGTGACACGGCCACGTGGTACGGCCGGTCTGACATAAAAGCGTGATAAATGAGCCTCACGCTAAGTGCGTGAGGGCAAGAAGAAGAGAAGAACAAAAAAGGCGTGACGTAAGAAGCATCTAAAGAAAGTAAAGGGGGAGAAACAGAGAGAGAGAGAGAGAGAGAAAGAAAAAAGGAAGACGGGGGTGGTCGAGTGGAGACCCCGCCAAGATCTGTTCATGTTGGGTCTGTTGTGTAGTATCATTCATATTTCATGAGTGTGCGGCCAGACACCAGATGGCAATAGACGACGTATTATTAGTTCTTCGTGCGGGGAATTCGTGCGGGAGTCGTAACCGTTGCACTCCGGATTAACACCTGTAGACACGTTCGTCACCCTTTGATTAGCAACCTCTTACCGACAAATCAATGCTTTTATCGCGTAATTTGTTTCCCGCCTAAAAACCGATGCCGTTCCGGGCGGAGGACGGAATTTACACGTCTCTTTACGGCAAAATTAAGCGCGGTTAATAACGAAAGAATCGTAAAACGGGCGACGACGAATTTTTAGAGTCCTCCTCCCCACGAATAAAATCCCGCCCGCACCCCAACTCTTTCTTTAATTCTCGTTTAATCGTCTCCCCTCTCCGCCCTCCGCGCCTTCGGCTTCGGCTCCTTCCCACCGCCGTTCTCCGCCAGGAAGAGCGGGGGGGTGTTCCCAGCGAACGGGAGGTAAATTTGGACGGAGGAAGGGACGGGGTAAGAATCGCTGGCAGAAAAGGGTGGTTTTAGAATTAAGAAAAAGAGAGAGAATGGCGCGCTCTAAAATCAGACGTCTTCTATTGATCACATCGATTGGCGATAAACGATTCGTAAGTCCGTCACTTTCGTAACGCGCCCGGTCGTCGACACTTTCTTTTTGTATCGGCTTAAGACGGATTAAATTGGGTGCCGGCCACCAAACGTTTCCCCAACGTCCGATCCGCGCTTTTCTTAAATAGACGTTTCCCCGGAAGAAGGGAATCTCCTCCCACCCCGGGTGGGGGATAAGTCGGTCGGAAGGTGGAAAACGAAATTTGCGAGAGGGGGAAGGCGCAGTCAATTAAATGATTGACGACGATGAATCATTTAATTTTCTTTAGACGAATAACAATTATTTAGTAAACACGGTGTTTTTTCTCCCGTCTCCCTTTGGGTATTATCCGGCGCTGCAGAAATTTATGAGGCGGATCTCGGTTTTGTATTATTTATTCCGGTTTAATATGACGTCGACGTCGTCGTTCGGCAACTTCCTCTCTTTTAATCATTAATAAGTCACAATTGTCTGAAGCCGACATGAAATTTTAACTCGGACTTTCCCGCCGATGGTCGCTGCCTCCGCTCCTCCTCCTCTCGTCGCTTCCGCCTCCCCACGCGTACGCGCGGATCAAGCCGTAGCCGGAAGGGCGGAGGGAAAAGAGGCGAGAAAGTTAAGTCGCCGGGAGGGAGGGAAGGGAGGGAAGGGAGGGGAGGAAGACGCGGTCCCGGCCTGCGTTAATCCCGTTCAGAGTTTGAAATTTTAATCGCGGGGAGTGGGATCCGGCCGAAAAAGGTCGTCGCAGCTCGGTAAATCTGGCCCGGAGAAATCGTCTTAAAAATTAATAAAAGAGCGAGAGGCAGAAAGAAATCATTAAAAATCGACTAATAACATTCAAAACGGGCGGCGATACAACTTTTACTTTCTGCCTCTTTTTTTCCTTGTCGGAGTTAGACAATTTTAAATGGCGAGTTGCGACACGTCTGAGCAGAGTTTCTCCCAGAGAATTAAATCTAGTCTGACATCCGCCAAGAAAACTTCCAGACAACATCAATTACTCCTTTGCTAGATTATGGACCGGCTGCAATTACTACATCGCGCCGGAAAATACTTTTAAAAACTTTACTTTCTCCTCTTGCCGGACGCCCCCGCCCAACCGCGCCGCTTTTTCTCCTCCTAATAATTAATAAACGCGCCAAATTTAACACTTTCTCCGCGGTGGGTAGTCCCTCCTCTTTACCGAAAACGACGGCCCCTAGTGTTGAAGGGTCGGCGGCTACGCCACGGCGCCCGCCGCCCTTCCGTCCTACGCGTCGATCGATGTCGTCTCTCCCCCTAACCCCAAAGCGCCAATTCGCCGGCGCGTTCTTTTCGCGCCGCCAGTTATTTAATTCTCCCTCCTTTAATAAGTACGTGCGTGGAGCGCGCGCCTAATTTGCCGAATAATTTGCGCGGAAAAATTAAAAGTAGGAAAAAGGAGCGCTTGGGAAGAGGCAAAAAGTGGAGGCCCGCTTCTCCGTCCAAATACTCGCTGGGAGAAACTACCGACTAAATACTAGCGCGTACATCGGGGCGGGCGGTAACCTTAGTGAAAGTAGTCACCATAAATTTTCACATCATCCTACAAATTGCTTTGTGCATTCTAATTACCGATAACACTAAACAGGCTTCTCTGCCTCTCTCGCTCTCTTTTCTAATCCTCTCGCCCGTGCGCCTGCGCCCGCGCGCCAACCGCCGGTGCGGAGAGGTGAGGAAAAAACCCCAGATTTTCCCGGGGAAGGACGACCGGAAGCCAACTTTCGATGTCGACGTTTCTCTTCCTTTTCTCACTCCTCCGCGCGGGAGAGAAAAAAAAACCGTCTAAGGACGTAAGACGGAAGGGGAAGAGAATTCGGAAAGAGGAGGGAGCGGAGGCGGACGAAAGAGGGTCCGGAGTTCGGGGGCCGAGGAGTGGGAAATTGGCCGCGGCGGGTCTTCCGGGAGAGGGAGTTTTCCAGAGAAACTCGCCGCCACCCCGGGAGAATTTACGGAAAGAGGCGGGGGGAGGCTGTTAGGGTTCGAACGGCGGGCGGGGTCGGGCGCGCGGTTTGTTAGTCGGGACCCGAATAAAACTATATAACGCAATTACCGGTTGTTTGATAACGGTGTAATTAAAATTTCATTAAGAGAACTTACTAACGAACCGCGGCTCGAACTTAAATATTTGAACAACACTAAAGTGCGGGACACAAAAGGACGAAGTTTTTCCTTTTTTGGACCCGTTCTAACTAAATTTAAAGTTGGAGTTGTGTGTTTTTTTAATTAGGGCGACGAGAAAGAGCGCGATTTCTCGCTTCTTTCCTCGATTGTTATCGATGTTTTAACCGCTAAATTATAGGCTTCAATTAGGAGGGAGAGCGCGACCGTGAATAAATAGCGTCGGCAAGATGATTGATTGGTAAACAGCGGTTCGAAAACGATAGCGGTCGTCTTCCCTCCTCCGCTTCGCACCTCGTCACCTTTCCTCCGGCGCACCTCCGCGCTTAATCCGCTGCCCAAATCCCCCTAAACCCGGTCGGGTTTGGTCCGGCCGGCGGAGAACCCCAGCCAAAAAAGCCGGATGGCGTTCAGCCGTTCAATTAAACAAACAACCGACGAAATCCTGCAAGCAAATCGTAATTTAATAATTCTAATCTTCTCGGAATAAAGCAAAAATTGCGCATTTTAAATGAAGTATAAACAAAGGGGGGGAGAGCCCAGCCGTCGCCGGGATTACCTTTATCCGAAGGAAGATTCTATTAAGAAAAACACTAATGAAATTACCACTCCGGACGGAATAAAGTCACTTAGAAAGGTTTATCCCGCCAATCGGAAAAACAGTCGGACGTCTCTTAATTAGTCGAAGTTTCCGATTAAGAAGTCCTTTCACACTTATTAAATACGTCCGCCTTGGTTAAGACCCGGGTTAAAATAGTTTCGCAGCTCGCGTTTATTACGGAAATAATTGAACGGACGGCGCGGAGTCGCGCGCGGTACCTATCGCTTCTCTCCACTCGTTACCGAAGCCCGTATCAAATTCCTTTAATTACCAATTTATTAAAAAGTCCGAGAAGTCCGTCGCCCCCGAAAACCCTAAAATTTGGGCAAAGGCGGCTCCGGGCGGCCCGCTTATTAGTATTTGATTGTTAATTAACCCGCATCCGGTGGCGGAAAGCGAGACGTGGGGTTTTCGTCCTTCCACTGTCGATTTCCTCTAATCTTTCTTCTTAATCCACTGCCGGTAATTTTCGTTTCGACGGCGCAAATCGTCATTAGTGTTTTCGGGAAGTCGGTTATTCGCCTGGCTCCCTCTCGGACGGACTTGTCCCGGTTATCGGGCCCATGGTCGGACGAAATGTTTCGATAGGAGAACGGTTATTTTCGAATAAATGTTCCGAGAGGAGCCCCGCTCCGAAGACTGGGAAATTCCAACTCCGGACATAAGGGACGATAAATGAGCCGACGGCGGGTAGAATTAAACGGGAGGCGATAGAAAAAATAATTCTAAACAATTAAAAGACTGCACGCGCGTCAAAGTAAACAATCAGTAATCGTTACGTAATCTTTTACTCCGCAGCAAATTTAATTTACGAGAGAGAAGCTTGATATTTCCGCGTACACAATACTTAATCACCCTCTCGGACGCGGCGGCCGAAATTTGTGTAGAAGAAGGAAAAAGAGGAAGAAAAATCGGGTTTTACCAAAGATATAATCTGTTTTCTCTGTCTTTTTTATCTGGCGAAGGTTTGATGCAAGTTGTAGAAAACACAAGAATTCTCAGGATGGAGTTACAAAAAAAGAAAATCCAGTTTGCACTCGTAATCTGCTATGTTTGATCAGAGATAAGACTCATAATTCCATCCGACTGAAAAGAGTGAAACAAACGAAAACTTTTAGATTTACTCGGATGTAAAACTAGACCTATATGTTTACCGGCCGAATTTATTTGCTTTTACTTGACAGCTTCCCTTAATATACTATTCCAGACCCGAATACAAGTACGCTCTGTTCCATCGATCTCGCTTCCGCTTTTTACTGCGCTTGCCCGGATGTCGACGTCCGATCGATTCCGCTCGAATTTTGCGCCTCGATTAATTAGGTGAAGGGCACAGTCGTTTGTAATTCTCGCGGACGCGCGCCCCTCGCCCCCTCCTCCCGTTTGCGCCCGATTCTATCATTCTTTCTTTAAAATTCTTTTGCCGTCACCTTCCGGGTGCCCGACGAAATTTACCTTCCGGTTTACTTTCCAAATACCGTTGTCGGTTCTTTTCCCTTCCGAAAATCCCCTGGGAACGGATAATTGCCACCTTATCGACCGATTAATTACAAATAGATCGATAGTTAAGACATTTTTTTTTGTCTCCCCGAAACAATCGGAGGTGGAAGAACAACGAAAGTATTCGGTTTACCGCCAGGCAGACGTTGCTAGGGAGGACCGGCCCCTGCTTAGGTGTTACTAACGCGTAGAACACCCGGAAAACTTTCCCGCCAACCCTCTATCGTCGGTATTAGTCTAGGCCGAAAAATGCGTTATTTGCCAAAGAAAGGTAACGTACAGTACCGTATTTGTAAGAGCCGGTTATTTCTGGCCTTTCCAGGGAAGAGCGGAACGGCGTATTAAGGATATTTTTCTATTTCCCAATTTACCCCAGGCCAGAGTCCCTTTCGGCCCATGGTTAATTTACGTTTCGGAAGATTTAACCCGGTCCCGATTTACCATTAAGCTAAATAAGCCAAAGCTCGGGAGGACCCGTAAATTTTTATTTTACATTATATTTTGTTTAATTTATATCGTATACGTCTTAAAGTTAAATCAAATAAAAGACCCGGCTACGTATTAACAACCCGCGTAAATAGACGGGCGCGTCTTTTTTACACAATTAAAAAAATTGGAGAAGGGGCCCCAATTTTTTCTTAGCTTTACCGTTTAGGCTAATAGGTTCGATAAGGCCCGCCCACCCAGACCACGTACAGTACGTACTGTACGGTGATGCGCGCGATATTTCCGATTTAAGCAATCTTCCGTATAGACGTACGGTCGGGACGGCCGACGCCAAATTCTACGTCGTCCAAACCGCAGACAGAGTTAAGCGCGGACCGTCCCCCGGGGTTTTCGACTAGTTTCGTAGTTTAAACGACGAAGTTGTCGATACCGAACGGGGTTTACGTAAATTATTTATTTGTAGCGGCAGAACTACCAGTCGCAGTCGTAATACAGTAGAGCGTCGTTTATCCGAAGGTCGGTTATCCGAAGGAATTTCAGTCGACAAATTTAAATTTTCTTCAGTGCTGTGGCGCTGTAATCTTCGGCTATGTCTCCGGCTACTCAAATATTTTACGTTTTTGATACTAAATTAACTTCTGAAGTATAATTTTTTATTGTTTTTATATTTTTCAATATATTTATTTTGTTCGTACAAAATAAAAAAATAATTTTTAACGATACAATAGTCTTAGTTAGGCTTAACATGGACGAAAATTCAACGACACGCAGCGGAGAAAAATTTCAACACGGTATAAATTAATATATTTTTTCGTACATAATCGGTTATCCGAACAACCCCAGTCCCCAATTGATTCGGATAAACGACGCTCTACTGTATTACGATAAAAGAATTCTTTTAAATTTGAAAAAAGTTAAAGTCGTAATAATAACCGGGGCGAATATTTCGTTTCGTCTGCCGAAACATTTGGTTTCTCCCCAGAAAACGCCAAACGGAGAATTCGGAAGCGAAAAACGTACGAAAGTTGCCGAGGAACGTTGGCCGAGTTTCGGTCACTGGCCATTTTTCTGGCGTTTAATTGGCCGCGGACAAAATTAAAGCCTTTACTGAATATTCCGCATCAATCCGTAGGTGTTTCTGGCCGAGACGACTTTTCTCGCGCAAAGTGTCGCCGCTTTCCCCTTTGGCTTTTAAAACTCGTAATATAAATCTTTAATTATCTGGGGATACGTAGGGAATTTTTTAATAGAAGATTTCCTTCCGACCCCTCTCCGTTCCTCTATTCGCGGTCACGGGCGGCGGGCCACCGAAAAGCTCGTAGTTTCCGCCGCGTTTTAAATCCCGGCCGAGAAAATTTCCGACGGTTTTAATTAAATTCGGGTCATCCGGTTAAAGTATTTAAAGAATTCATTGGAAATTTGAAGCCGGTGGCGCCGGGACGATTCGGATCCGGTTTAGTTCGGACGGAGGATTAAAATCCCTTTCATCTCGTCCCGGCGAATTTCGGATAACCTTACACCTGGAGTGTCGACGCCTCTTTAAGACGTCTCTACACCGTTATTAAGATCCGTTTCGCCCGTCGATTAAGAAAATTTCAAAAACTTAATTAACAAATAAGGCGGGTGGAATTAATCGCTCCACCCGGTTACGATTTACGCGGCAGAAAAAAATACGGGGAACGGCCACCGGGAGCGGTTACGCTTTAGCGCGCGCCGGGCAACGAATCCCAAATGAGTAGGCCTACCCGACGATAATACGAATTAATGCGCCGGCGGTTAATGTACTACATCGGTTAACAATAGTCACTCCGGGCCGCCGTTAATCCCGCACCCTTCCCTTCCCCGCAAAAAACCGAATTTCGAGAGGAACGGAATGGACGAAGAGTACTTTTTGCCACTTCCCCAACATCCGCGGAGCGCGGTTTAGTTAAATTTGCCCCCGAGTTTAGACTAATAACCGCGGCAATCGAGAGGGGACGAAGGGAGCCGACTGCCCCCGAAGAAGCGGGCCCCTACGCCACTCTCTAAGTTTAGCCGCGATTTTATTATAATGGCTTAATTGGCTAGTCCCGGTAACGAAACGGAACCAAGACTTAGGAATGTTTTTATTGTTGTTTGGGAATAACTTACGGAATAAACATTGGGCGGAGCGCGGACGGCTTTAATTACCGAGCCGAGTTTTGATAGTTTGGGTGGAGACGCGTCGGGAAATTGATTTATTTTCTGCGAAGATAATCTGCCTCGGACTACGAGCGCCTTAATTAAAGATAATTAAATCTAAAAATGGCGACCGGGTGTTCCGCGGGTCCGGCCCGCCGTAAACCGTAGAGTGCTGCCGAGAGAAAGCGTACGTCCGCGGGGTCGGGGAAAGTTTCCCAGTCGCGTGACGTAACTAAGCTCCGATCGATAGAATCTTTAATTGGAAATTTGGCTGCGAAACGAGTTGCTTCTAGTAGGCGTTTCCGGGCCGATATCAATGGCGAAATCGGAGAGAATTTGTGGAAAAGGGGACGGGGGCGCGATCAGGGTAAAAGGTAGGAAAATAATTTGATGGAAAGAAAGGTCGAGTGGAAAAAGCGGTGTTTTTTTGTGTGTCCGCGGCGTTGCGTGTTAAAAACCCGGGGAAAGAATTGTCGGACTAAATTTTGATCCCCGTCGAGAGAAAAGCGTGGTATCCGCTTTCTTTCCTCCTTCCTCCCCGAATGGAATGGCGTAACCCTCCTTAGCGGCCCGTGTATGCTGGTAAGTTAATCTTATCCGGGCGAGGCGAAGAAGGGTGGGAAGCGGCTGCCTAAAACTGACACGACCTCGACTTATAAGCAATTGCCTGGTAAATTTACTGTCTCGGACGAGATTTGTAAATGTAAATTTTGTTATCTGAGTGCCGAGCTAATCTATACCAGCAGCAAAAGTTGTCTTTCCCCGAAACTCATCTAATGAGTGATGGACCAACCGGCAGGGTGTCTTATCTGTCCTCAGATATCCGAATATCTGCGATTCCTCCGCCATCTTGTCTTAATGACGCCCAGATAACAGGAACCGCAGTAGTGTGTCATTAAATTCTGGAAGCAATTTGATTGGAGAGTAAAAAAAGAAAAAAAAGAGGAAAAACCTTTCGACCATATGCAGTTTTCTAGGTTGCCCATTAGTGTACTTCGCCGGCTGAATTTCCTCTGGCAAAAAATTTTTAGGTGTTTGTTATAGTTTGAATTTTGTCCGCGCTCGTGGCTCCGGTCAATATTAAACCGGAGCGGAGGAAAAATTGTTCCTTTAGCGGAAAACGGCCAAAATTAGGTTACGCCGGCTAATTCGGGCCCGATATTACGTGGAATTTGGAAATAAAAATGATCGGAAACCGGCAGAAGTTTGCCATTTAATCCAAAATCGATGGGTGTTAATTAAATTTGATTTAGCGTCGAATGCGAAGACGAGTGCGGAAGGGGCGAATAACGATACAGAAAAATCACAATTTGCCTTTAATTAAAATCAAACCCCGGACGAAATTTTCGGGGGGGCTGGCCCGGCTTAACGGCACCCAACTATATTAACGTTTCGTTTCGTTTCCGATCCGTCGCGATCGATAGAGAATTCTCTATCGATTAAAACCGCCCGGCCCGGTATTGGCTAACACCGAGAACGGCCACCTTCTTCCGAATAAGGCGTTCGAAACTTAACGTTAGGAGATAAGCCGTTAACGTTGCGCCGACTACGACACTCCACATAGCGGACAATAATCGCCGGTGTTTTTTACCCCGGGTGGAAAATTCGAATCGTTTAATTAATATTCCGCATCGGTCGCTTAACTTAAACGGAACCCCGTCCTTTAGCCGGGGTTTATTAGGGCCGGCAGTCCGTACGGGTAATTGGGGAGAGGGCAAAAGACGTCTCTTTTCGTCCGTCGGCTACGCTTTGCTGCCGGAAAACAACTTATTAATTCAGATGGGCCATACAAAATTAGAATTAAAATAGCATTTTAATAAGGTTACGGGAGATGATAGCTTCTTCAGTTTAGCTTAAATGAATCGAACGTCTTACGAATCGGTTAACTTTCTATCGTCCATCATAATTAAAGCTTCGTCTTGACAATGAAAATTCAGAAATTGCCGATCCGCTTGACAACTTGATCGGGTGCGCAACCGTCCTAGATTAAATTTCTTGCGCCCGCATTCTGCATTTTTTCCGTTCTTAACCGCGTAACGGCTATTGTACCAGTCGGGATAATAAGGCGCCGCCCTAATTGTAATCCGGTGAAGTCGCCACCTCCGAAAACCGCGTCCACGCCGAGCTTTTGTTACGAGATTATGGATGGGACCGTCCCGGGTCCCGCCGGACCGTCCCGGCGTTATGAATTGCGAAAAGATTTCCGAGACGTGATTGGACGGAGATTGTCGAACGTTAGTTTTTATGTCCTCGATGGGGTTAGCCGACCGCCCGGTCTGTTTTACTACGAAATTTCCCCAAAGAAATTCCTTTTCCTACCTTCTCTTTCTTATCCCCTCCGGGTCTTTTTTTAAAATATTTTATCGCTTTCGGCTTATTGGAAAAATTAAAATTTACACCAAACCCCAACCTTTCGCCCTTCGAACAAAATATAATTACCGAACGGGAAAGAAAATTCTTCCCCCCCGAATACCACGCGCTCCTCTGTTTATTTATATATTTTCAAATACTATTTTGCATTTGCCAAATCCTAAGCCGCGTTTGAACAAAGCAATTTCCTTATCCAACATTATCGGAATTTCCTAGTTTCGTAGAGGCATTAGCCGCGGTTGGGCATCTCGGAACCCCCGGTCCCGCCCCTCGGGCAAACTCGTCAAACGTAGCTTTCCCGGTTTAAGTACACTATTGTCATTTTTGTAAGTTACGGTCGACACTTAACATCGGCAACTACGAAAATTTTATCGTCCGGGGTTCGTACCCGGTGCCGCCAAAGAGCGTAAACTGCACCGCCGGATTGATCATTTGTATATTTTCCCAGGCTGCGATCGGTGTGGTCCACGCCCGGTTGCCAATTTAAAATTCGGCGTCGCTGATTTTCGCCGCTTCCGTCCGTTTCTTTGCCCACCCGAAACCTTCCTGTATCGGGGAATAAGAAACTCGACGCCAATCCGGAGAGTCGTCTCTGGCGTGGAAGCGCGCGTACCGCGCATAAATTATCACGCGCGTCGGGGCGAGACGGCTAATTTCCGCGCCCGACGTTTTCCGCCGCAAATCGTAAAGCAAACGTTTATCCGAGATTTTCTTCGCCACTCTCGGCCCTACCAGAACGTTACCGACGGGCGGTAGATGTTAAAAAATTTCCGGGGGAAAAATCTCCACCCTCCGCACCGGGCGCTAAACGTCGGACGACGTTACGCGGCGCGGGTGAAGTCGAGGGGTGGGGAACCCTCCGCCGGGAAAAGTTTCCGATCACCGAGAGTAAAAAGGTAAAGGGAGTCGGCGCGGTGGAAAGGCGGGAAGAGGAAATAGGCCGAAGCGGGAAGGGAGAGAGGGAAGGGTCTCGAATGCCATTCGTCAATTAGATAAACAAAGACGTAAACCGGCCGCGCCCCGGACGGTCGATACATCGGTTATTATCCGAAAGAAGTTAAGCTAATTCCCATCGACACAAAATGAACAAAAGTTGCGGCGGAACGGAGTAATTAAAAATACAAAACGTCGGTCGACGGAGAAGGAGAGAGATTCGTAACGAGGCATTTTCCGTTTATAAAAAAAGGAGTGGCGAGGGGGAGGAAAAAAAACGGCGGAGAAAAAGCCGTCGGAAATCTACGCCAGAACAAGAAAACATCTGCCGTTATCGACTTGGCCTTTACGCTTCCTTCTCCTTTAAGACGCGGCCACCTCCGACGCGGCACCGGGCCACCCTCCCTCTCCCCACTCCGGATTATCGACGATTATCCTCCGATCGCCGGTATTTTCCCTTAATTAATCTTTAAACGGTCTCGTTCCTGGCCGATCGTTTTCCGAAACGTCCCTATTTTACCGGCCGGGACCAATTTTTTCCCGCGTAAATCGATAGGGCCGCGAAAGGAAAGGAAGTTCGAGTCGGATTAAGTAATTATCCGGAAACGGTCCGTGGATTTAAATAGAAAGGTCGAAGGCTAATTACCTGGCCGGGTGCGAATATTCGTCTTTAAAGACGGCGGATAATATTTTCGAACCTTCCCTCCCTTTCAATAATAACCGGGTTAACTCCGAGTGGCAACCGGATTAACGGGCCGACATTTGGGTTTTTTCGTCCGTTGCCTCCTTACCGTTGTTCGACTGGTAATTTTTGTCGCCTCCGCCCAACCAACGCTTGGCCGTTTGTAAATGAATTGTTTGCGCGGAGATAATAAAATATATTCAAATTTGGATTTGATTTTGCTTGCCCGACGATATTAATCGATGCGTGCCGAATGTGTTTTCTGCATAATAATATCGATAATATTAAGCCTGGGAAATCTTATTGTTTTGCGGACGTTTTAATTGGATGATTAGGGAAGGGCCCGGCTCTTAAGCCCAGCAGCGCCAAAATGCCAGCCGGTTTGAACGAGAGCCGGAATATGGCAAGCTGCAGAAGCGCGTAGCGAGGAGGCGAGACGACCGGATGAATCAGAAGGGCGTGCGGTGTGAGAAGTGGAAGGGTCTTTGGCGAACTGCGCCTAATCGAATTTAGCCGGTAGCGGGGCCACTCGTTGCCGGGAAGAGGGGGGCGACTACGGCGTAATTCTTGCCCCTCTGCCCACACGACACGAAGGGGGAAGTAGTACACGAGGGGTGGAAGCTCCTCAATGAATGATAGATCCAATTCCGGCAGTATTGGTGGAGACCGCCTACTCCTGGGATCAATCCTGGAGCCTTTCTGACTTTTTTCCTCGGATGTGTAGTTCCAGCCTGCTAGGTTGTGTGATAACGGTTTCCTGCAGGGGGTGGGGTCAATCGTTAGAACAGCCGAACTAGGTAGAAAACCGGAAGTCCACTAGATTACTTCTTTTTTTCTTCTTGGCTTCATCCCGAAGATCAATAATTGTCCCGTTCTGTAGAACACAACACAAGCTCGCTGCTCGCTGCACTTTCCAAAAGATGAAATGCTCGAAATGATTGAGGGATTCGACAATTGCATCCAACACCGGCTTTTTACTATCTCTCTTTTTTCCCCTTATTATTTCTTAACTTATAGAATTATAAAATATCCAGAGAATATTTTTGAAAATCTCTCCCCCTTTTTAAAGAATTCGTAAATAATAATAATAATAATAAATAGATAGGATAAAGTAATTTCTGCCGGCTTAAATGGCAATTAGTAAGCCGAAGAAATGGATAATCCGGGATTAAGAATTTATAAAACGGACGTTTGCGAAATTTGGCCGTTTTAGCCGGGTGTGCGGAATAATTTTGCAGCTTAATTATTATTAACTGGAGCCGTTTACGCTAATTAACGGAAATGCAAAGAGAAGTAGCGGAATTAATGCACACAAGTCAAATTTAAGACAAGAAAAACAATTATTCTGGCAAAAAAGAAAAAAAGAAAGAGACTTATACACGGCATTCAGTTGTAACGAAAGGAGCTAATTCTATCAATTGGGCAGAAACAAAAATTGTCTCGTCCACGTAACTCTTCTTTCTTCTCTTTCTTTTTAGCTACTTCGTCACGTCTTCTTTCTTCTTAGCTCGTCTCTCTCTCTCGCTCGCTCTTCTATCGCATCTCCGTCGCAGCTCGTACAGTCGCATAAGAAGTTGCCAGCGCTACCAGGCTTTGTTTAGTAGCCAAGCGGCGCGAGGACAGAAATATTTTTGCATTTTATGCATCGCAGTGCATATTAAAGCGGATAATCATCTTAGCTTAGGTGGCCCGTCTCTATATCGGGCTTATTCCGTGCCGGATAACGTAGCCGAATACATTAGAGCAAGTAGGAACGAGACCTCGGAGAGAGGTCGTTGTCTTATCTTTAGACGAGTTTCTTATCAGTTAATAAGGCAAGTGCAGCAGATAACATTAAACGAACAATAGACTTTCAACTAGAGAAATCGATTATCCTCTTTTAATATGCAAACTATGCCATTAATTATAAAACAATTAATGTTATCCGGCAATCCGTTTCTCCATTCGGAATTTTATTTTAACAATATATTATTCGGCTAAAGAACAATAACCACGAAAAACCTATGGGCAAAAGTACCGACGAGTTTTCCAATTGCAACGAAAAAGAGAAAGGTCGAAGAAGAGCGAAAGGTTAATTGAATGATGGATGAAGGGTTCGGTCGAAGTATTAAGGATTCGTCGGCATTAAAATTCTACCAGGAATAAGGGACGAAATTTCGTCTGGCAATAATTTCACCGAAAAATTAACGGACGACTTTATTTTCTTATAAAATCCGACACTTTTTTTATTTTTCGGCCGACCTTATCGATTGTTGTACTGTACATCCTTAGAGAATAATCATTTTTTCCTTAAGCCGTCTGTGCTCGAGATTCACCATCCGAACTTCCTCAAAACTGTATCCGAATTTACCAGAAAGGACGTTAAATTCCATTATATCGTTACGAAATTAGAAATTAAAAAAATTGCGTAAAAAACAGAGGAAAAAGGTTTTTTTTCTAATAAATTTTGTAGCAGATAAAATGCAATTCTAAATTCTATTCCATTTTTTTTTTTTAAATTAGAAAGATTGGGAATTTTTTTATCCAAAATTTCCAAGGTTTGAAAATTTGATGAAAAAGCAAAGGTCGACGGGGAGAAAAGGATAATAATAAACGGAGTAAATAGATAATAACTAATTTAACACGTTTAATTTCGTATAATTACGCTTGATATAATTTAATCGAATCGTTATTATCCCGTAACGTGGAATAATAAGTCGGGATAAGGGCCAACTCCATTTTTGAATGGAGGAAATAGGTGGAAAAAGCCACCTTGGCACTTAAGAATATAATAATTATTGGGTTTTCCGTCGGTCGGACGACCCGTTAAAAATCGAATTAATTAAAGTGGAAACTTAATCGAAAAGTTTAAGACGGAGGCAAAGTTCGGATTGTCGTCTCCAAAATGGCCACTCGCCATTGCCAGTCGAGGAGAAGGAAAGAGGAATTAAGAGGCGAGGATAGGAAAAATTAATTAAAAAGAAATCGAAACGAGGCTAAAATAAATTAAAACGGAAATAATGCGGGCCCCTTCCCGGGCCGGCTGCCATGGAATTACTAAAGCCGGCCCTTAAACCCGGCATTAAAGAAAAAGAAAAAAGGCAGAACTTTGGCGGAGAATATTAAAACGCTATAATTCCAGTTATTTAAAGAGGGCGGAAAGGAAAGGGGAAGGAAGGCGCGAAGCGCGTTTTAAGACCCGGCGGAGTGGGCCACCCCCGGCATCCGGCAGCGGCGAAAAACGGGAAATTTGATTACGTACGTGTCAGATAGTAAATTAACGTGACTCGGTCACGGGGCACGCTCGCCGGTCGGGATAATTGTCCGGTCCCCGGAGGAAGCTCGGCACGCGTCTACCTGGCCGTGATTGCGCCACCTGATGTCCATCCCGGGCAATTTGTTTGATCTCAATTACTTAGCGTTGCTTAGTGTTTCCAAGGATTCCAACTTTTCTGTCCGGCTGTTTACTAGAAAGACGGTATCGATCGTCCACACCGGCTTCTATCTAGATAGCTTTCCAAACATTGCACCAATCCTATATTGCATTTATAGCACGATGACACTACACCTCGTTAATTTTGCATCCTCTTACTTCTTGACGTCATGCATATTCATCCTTCTCGCTTTGCATATTGTTTTGAAGGAGGAACGAGCTCTCGTTATATTTCCGTGCCGAGAGGTTAAGCAAATCCGGGCTTTATTAACGTTGGCTCCTCCAAATTACTTCCATCTCCTCCGCCGGGCGGAAGAAAAAGGGCCACGGTCCGGGGACCGTCGGTGCCGGCGGCGCGTAGCGCCTACGCCGAAATTACGGGCGCCCGAGGTGTAGCGATGGGTGGAAAGACGCTTTAATGCAGGAAACGTGCTAGGGAGTGATGCATGCGGTTTTGTTTTCGAGTGGCCGGTCGGTCATTTAACATCGCTTCGTCATTTGCACTGGGAGGAGTTGTTGCCACGGCAACGCGAAGGGTGGCACCGGCGGCGTCACGTTTGTGTTGTCGACAGTCCCCCTCTTTACCCCGGGGACAAACTCCTCCTTTCTCGCCGTGTTAAAATTATTCGTGTCCCGAATTAGGTGGCCGCTTTATCGACTGGTCGACCCGATCGATCGACAAGGTCACTCCGCGGACCCAATTTTTCCAAGGCGGGAACTGGAAGGAAAAGAGCCGCGGACGACCTTCGACCTTTGCCCGAAAGGGAAAAATAGGGACAATTGCGTAGGCGCTACGGATACCGGCGCTTTTTTCTACCCGTCTCGGCACTCGTCCTAACCCGGGGATTAAGCAGCTTTGCTACCGTCTGTCAGACACAATGCATAGGAGACAATCAGTTAGTAGATTGTGGATCGATGATGAGCGACCTTCTACTGGAGGAGCTAACAAGTCACAACTCTCCCAGGAACTGTTTAGCTGCGACCATTTAAATCGTGTCAATACATTCGCTCCTGGCAAGACCCCGTTTCAAATCTCCACTTTTTTTTCTTTCTCCCCAACGTTTGCCGGCGCTTGGTTGGTAGGGGTCCACCCTACGCGATTTTCCAGTTTCTTTCCTTCGTATAACGATAAATCCGCTTTGCCATAAATTAGCGCCTGGGTTGGAAAGTATCTGGCTTTCGTACATTATTAATATTTGCCGAAATATTTACGGGCGTAAGAAGTAATAGAGAATGTGGGAGTAGAATTTATCGAGACGAAGAGATGGATCGATACCGTAGATGAATTCCAAATTAAGAGTAGTCTATTCGAATTCTCCTGCAAAGTTTCGTCGGGCATCGATACCGCGCTGTAATTTTTGGCCGTGGCGAGAGAGGAAAATCGATATCGAGTAAATGTTTCGAACCAAAAAATTAAGACGTAAACATTCCGATCTCCGCGGCTTTTACCTTATTCCCCGATTAATACGTATTGATAATATTCTACCTCGCACCACGTGGTATTTATATATCCGTAGACAATACTTATTATAAATACCGTATAACGATTTGTTGTAATGACGTCTACGCGCTTATAACTACACGAATAATTCCAAAGAATATCGTTATTCTTCGTAGGGGGGAGTAATTAATTGTAAGAAACTCGGTAAAATATCTGTAAGAGAAAGTAAAACGTTTGGCTCTCCCGGCCACTTTGGCCAGTTTCTAAATATTAAAATTAGGCCATCGCTGGTAACATTTTAATGATTTCGTACGGATATTTTAATGAAATTTCGGTGTCGGCGAGAGAATCGATTCTCGGCGGTCGGGCCGAAAATTTCGCCGGCACGTCCCCTCCCCCTTAAAGGCCGGAATAAAGTCCAGAAGGTATTTCCTTTACGGCGTTTATTAACGGGCAGGAAGCGACGCGTGCCGCCGCTTCGTCCAACGACCCGCCCGCAAAATTTCGATATAAACTAACGTAATTCGAATCGAAAGGCGAGAAAGTGGAGGACGTGACGACACGACGAGATGCGGCGGGTGATTAAAAATCGAGAAGACGTCGAGTGCGACGACGAAAGAGAATTAGGCGTATCGATTATAAAATAGGAGAAACTCGAGTACGGAAGAGACTGGCACACGTACACACACGAAATTGCTAGAAATTAAGAACGTAGAAAATGGAAAAAGTCGAGAATCTATAAAATCGGAGAGAAGCAAGAATCTATAGAATTGGGAAAAGTCGAGAATCGCGGAGAGCCATGATCTATTGGATTGGAGAAAGGAAAAATCTATACGACTGCAAAGAGTTGAGAGTCTGCAGAATTACGGAAAATTAGAGCCAATGGAAAATCCTTCCGGATATTCTTTATAATTAATAGCCGAGCTCCTTTAAAAATTTCGCCCAATCGTATTTTTCCGCCATCGAAACCGTATAAAAATAATTATCGATCGTTCGGAATATCTCCTATTTAAATATAATTATTTTAAAAAGCCAGACGTTTCTCCAAATCTTCGTATTTTCTAAACTACGATAATTACGTCGTAATCCAGAAATCGATGCCGGATTATAAGCGATTTATTCCCAAACATCGGCTAAACGCAAAGAAATTACGGGCCCGATATTTTCCGTACAATTCGCCGCCCACCCATTTTTAATCTGGCCAATTAAAATCGCCAATGATCCGGAATATTTCGGATAAATGGCATTCCTGATATTACGTCTGATCCGAAGAGAAAAAAGACGGAATGCGCGTTTTATCTACCGTTATAATTCGAGTGGATTAATGGAAACGACCAGAATCTATGCGCAATAATAAAAATGGCGTATTTAGAATTTCGGAGGTTATCCCAGACGATAAGCGTAATAATTACGTAGGGGGAAAGATAACGGAAGAACGTCGACCGGATAATTTGGTTTTAATAAAAGTTAAGAACGACGTCGACGGTTTTGGAATTATCTAAGAAAACGGATGACCCAATTTCCAGCCAGATAAGTTCACCTCTGGTCCGAGTGCCGGGGAGCGGCCAGTATTTATTTCTTTTTTAAAGTGGCGGCCAAATAATTCCGGTCGACGAATGGTAAGAAGGTAGAACGTCGGTGGAAAGGAGGACAGAGGCGAAAAAAAGAAGAGCGAGCGCGAGAGAAAGGCCTAGATGTTGGATGCTTCTCATTGAGACATTTCATTACTGTCTGAAGCTACAAGCGGCGTGTGGCGCCCGCGTGGAAAGATAATTTCCGTCGCCATGGCAACGAGGTGGACTGCAAGGATGGTGTGCAGGGGAAGCGCCTCATCTGACGTCGACAGTGAGTAATATTATTTGAATTTACAGCAGGTTGTGATCTGCTGGACGCTGCTATCATAAAAGTTAGAAGAGACGGCACAACTCGCTTTTCTTCCACCTCACCGAAAAGCCGGCTAATTAAGGTTAGATCCTAGAAAGAAATATATGTATTTTTTACAATTTTTTAATACTCTTTCCCCTATTTTCTCCATTTACATTCCACTTTTTCCCTTTTAATTTCTATTTTAAATTCCCTATTTCCCCTTTATTATTAATTGGAATATTTTTCTGTAAATTTCGTTTTTTGACTTTATAACAAACATATTTTGGTTTTTATTTAAATATATGTATTTATCTCAATTTATTAATCATCAAACTTATTAGATTGTGCTACATTTTGGTTGATTAATTTGGCTAAAAATTTATCAATAGAAACNCCCTTTATTATTATTATTATTTTAAATAACATAAAATTTGGAATTTTAATCCCCATTTCAATTTGCGATTAATCGTTTTTTAAACGTCGGTTTTGTTATTTTAAAGCCGATTTAAAATATAATTAACGGTTTAACCACCGAAATTACGTAGGAAATAAGCCGTTGCCCATTGGATATTTTTATTTCCGCCTAATTTTAGGAGGTGTTAAATTTATTAACAAGTTTTATAAAAAAAAGGGGGAGGATCGATTGATTGGGAGCCGAGCTCGAATCTTTTATTCGGTTTGCCTGGCATTTCCGACCCGACTGGTTTACGTACGCGTGATATTCGTAATTAGAGAAAAATACGGCAAAAAACGGAATGTCTCGCGGTTAGTTTTTATTTGTAAATTGCCGGATGGTGGCGAGTTGGCTTTTTTCGGTACCCGTTTCTATTAGTGTAGTTATTTTGGTAGATTTAAGCGTGTCTGGAGTGAATTATACCTCGATGTTATCTCGGTATCTACTGCGGATTGTCTGTTTTGTATCACTGGCTGTCCTCTCCGCTTCCTCTACTATTTTGTTCTGCTTGTCTGAAGATAGAAAATTGATTGCTGTATTATACAGTATGACGTGTTCTGGAACTTTGATTTTAGCACTTTTATAAAACATACAAATATTGTCCCATGTCGGCGATACACTGGCTTTTTTGTTTCCAAAGTGACGAATAAAGAAGAATATGCAAATATTCTCCAGTCGTTCGGTAATTAACGTCTATCCGCATTTTACAAATGAAAAAACGACACTCTTTTGAAATTCGCATCGTATATAATTCTGTAAGTACTGTACGCAATGTAGACCAGTGGATAATTTAAATTGGGATTTCTATTTGGCCGTCGATACAGAAATAATTCGGGGAAAGACGAGTAATTTTTGCTGCTATCGATCAAACGGATGCCAAAATTTGCTGGGAAATACGTAGACTTAACTAATATCGGACAGAATTTTAGTGTGATTCGGTGTTTATTTTGAAAATTCCACGGGTTTTTTTAATCTTCGGCAGGAATCGATATTCGAAGGTTAATTAATGGACTGTGTTTGGGCGGAGGCGAGATGCCGGAGGCACAATGGCTTTTTTGGTGCCGTTTGTCATATTGTGTTACAATTGTTGGCTTAATGTTCGGGTTGATCACGTATGGCGCGAACAAAAGTCAAAGTAGTCTGGCGAATGCGGAACGAGTCGGGTTCATCTTTCTTCCTCTACTACGTGTAATGACTACATATTGGTGTGTAGCGAAGCCGTACGATGTTTTGCACACTAATGACGTTCAAAAATTGTCTGGATCTAATGAATGTCGAAAATTTCCGATAAGAACACTCGCTTAATTAAAAATATCGGCGTCGTTTCTTTACTAGAAAAATATTAATTATAATTGGAAATATCCGTATATAAAATAGTATATTTTCGGTATAAAAAAGAGCGTCGTTTCTGCAATTGCCATTCCGTTTGCAAAGGTAAACCTTTCTAAACGAGCGAGTAAAGAACCCTTTGGGGGAAGAGCCAGTCTAGCTTTGCCTAATTACCGAGCGGGGAGGAAGAAGAAGAGTCGAGAAAAACTAGTCTCGAATGCGGAACAACTCGAATGTTTATGAGTTGGGAGGAGGGGGAGCCGGTTATATGACGTACGACAAGTCGCCAGCAATGATAAAGCGTGGGAACCGGTGGCGGTAGAGGCAAATTGTAGCGCGTCACGTGATACTGGGCCGACCTAATCTGCAGCGACCCACCCACTGGTGCGATAAGGCTTCCCTCTGCACGCCGACTGCGGCCGGAATTAATCCTCGTCCCGTTGCCATGGCGACGCTAACTTCCCCTCGGGTCGATTTCCTTCTAAAGTCCAACCCTCCGGTTACTCTCTTCCCCCTCCTTTGCTCTGCCGCTCCCTCTTTCCTGCAGTCGGCCTTCTATTACACTGTCCGTTCATTTTCCTGTAGGTCATTCGGAGTTACCCGAACAATGCCATAGAGCAATAGGTGCAAGGAGCAGGCGCACTGCCCCAACATTACCTTAATGTTGGGAACGAATAAATTAATTCCGGAATTAAAATTTACAGAGAAATTACCCAGAAAAGAAAACACTATTATTTCAATTACGAATTTTATTTCCACTTTTATATTTAAAGGATAAAATTAATTTTTTCTTCCTCCTTCCTTAAAAAGCTATTAGAGATTTCTTTAAGGGAATTTACCTAATGATTTAATGGCATTTAAATTAACTCGAAACTATTTAATTATTAATTTTGTTTTTCGCTGATATTTTAAACAAACATGTTGTTTCTCCCAATATTTTTTCTTCGATCCCAAATTGCTGCCAACTCGAAATAAACAATAGAAAATCGAGTGACTTAATTCTCTCTGTGCTCAGCCAGAAAAAGGCATTCAAATGCCAGTCGAACAGTTAAATTTTCCAGCAGGAGTACGGCCAGAGAGCGCCATGCCGGTGCCGTTCTTATTACGATTTGTGACGAAATTCGGCGCATTTATTAACGTATTGGTAATAAATATTGTAGGTGGAGCGGGAGAAAAAAGAACTGTTCTTCAAGTTAAAAAAATCGAGTCAACCTTAATGGGAAATGACGCCTAAAAGTTGACGAAGCTCATCTTCAATATTAAATGATCCATGACTCGGCACCGAATGCGGTCGACTCCGGAATCTTATTTCTGGTTCTTTATCCAACCGTTAACAAGGAACATTTTATACATTCAGAATTGTAAGTAGTCTCCAAAACGGTATACACTTTCATCTTTTAGCTGCACATCCTCTAAGGAACCGGTAGGGTTTTCTTTACTTCTTGATGGTGGCCCAAACCCTAGGGAAGATTCTCCATGTTGAACTCATAAGAAGAAAACAAAACTCGAGTGCGTGTAGTTGACAGGAAATGTGCTGTAGGTAGAAGAAATGGGCTTCTCTCACACGAAAATAACAGCTTTACTCCTCCGCTATACTGCACTTGCCTCCGAAGAAAAAATAAGAAGTTTTTTAACCTACTTGGATGTTTACCTCCCGTGATTGGACCATCATTTCCTCATTCCAATTTTTACTCCTTGTATTGCGAAATGACGAATTTTCTACTTCTGCATCTTGCACATCACGTGACGTAATTACGGGAGTGTGTACGTCATTCCAGGCATTATACGTAGGAGCCGGGAATGGGAATGGAAGGTATTGACGTTTCGAAGACTCTAGTTTTGAACGATGTGGTAATTTGTAATCAGGAGAGAGTCGGCGGCGCTTCCAGTTAAGAAATTCGTCAACGCCAATGATATTAGGGGAGGGAGGAAAGGAAGATAAAGAAAAAAAAAAAAAACATTGTTTAAAAACGTATGACTTTTCGTCCAGATATGTTATTCTTACATGAAAGATTCAAAAGGAGGTGAATAAATAACAAACCGTAAAAAAAGGAATATAAAGCGATACTAGATCATTTCTTTTCCTTTTTTCCTTTGTTCTAGAATAAGGCTCATTTTAATGTTAAGCTGCCAAGCAACGCTTTCCTATCATTGCTATAATGATAAGCCGCTTAGTGCGTGTTTGTTGTTGTCCTCCACCAATTAGATTTCGTCTTTCCTACGCTGGCATTTATCGTCGAAGCACCCTTACGTCGTCGCTGCCTCTACCGACGCGAATTATTATATAACGTCCCGGTTGTTACCGCAATAGTTTGTTTTACGCACGGGCGAGAGGATTCCGCTCCTAATATCCGTTTATCGTTCTTAATGGCGGCAACTCTCGAGACATTCCTTTTCGGTGCCTCTAAGTGGATACGCCAAATTCGACACTAATAAATTTCGCCTCCCTCCCACCCGGCCATTGATTAGTTACAACCAAACGCGGCCCGTATCGCCCCATTTTTCGTATACTCGAAATTTACCAAATATTAACGAACTGGGGCGACATTTTAGACGATACTCGGAAGACGGATAATTATCGACAGAGGTGGTAAATTTTCCATGTGGCCATCGCGTTATATTATTTATTACTTTTGTCGGTCGGTCGAAAAATACGTACTGTACTTAGGAAGTTATATCAGGGAGAATACAACGAACATTTGTATTCGTTAGTTCGATTTCTTTATTTTATATTATTATTTTCTATAACAGGCAATATCGTAACGCGTACATTTCTGTTTGTATCGGGCGCCCGGTTGTTATTTTTCGTTTTAAGGTTATAATATTAAAACAATTATTAGGGAATATTGGCCGCTGGGGCTTGGTACAAGGCGGATGCAAAATATTCTTTCGGAAACAATAAATATCGGTAGAAATTTGGCCATTGGCAGTAATACGGAAGGCGAGATTTTAGAGCGAGGAAAGGGAAAGAGAGAGAATTGGTGGGGAATCCAATCGACACGAAGAGAAATTAAGGTTTGCCATCCATTTTTGTTACGGTAGCGGTATCGACGCTTCCACCCGACGATCAAATTCGCGGCCGCCAGTGCCAGAATAACCGATAAATATTCCAAAGTTTTCGACTTTTAAATAAACTGGAAAAATATTATACCCTGCGATTATTTTACCGGTCCTATTAATTTCGATACTTAATTGACTTCGTTTTGTCATTTCCATCATTAAATATAATTGAACTTTAACCATCGAACCTTAATTAATAATGGTAAAATACAAAGAAATATCTTTATAATATATATACCAGCCTCTTTTTATATATAGACGTTCGGAGACAACCTTCCTAAAGAAGGTACAGTCGATATATTCCTACCGTTCGACGAATTCCAACCAACGTATTATTACTATTAATCATTCCCATATTTTTGTATAAGCTATAATTATTACGTAAAGAAATGATCTGTATAAATAAAAATTTCGTCAATTCGTAATTAGTCTGCCGAGACAACGGAGCGCTTCTCTTTCTCGAATGGTCTATATTAAATATAATTATTAATTATATAAAACTTTCCTTCCGTCGAATTGTTCCTCCGTCGTTCTACGTTCGTTTACTTTCTGTATAATTTATCCCGGTGTGCCGCGGACAAAAGTAAAATCAAATTGTCGAAACATGGCGCGAATGTATACAATATTAATAATAATGATTCGGAGATAAAAAGCGTTCGAATCCGATATTTTATACGGATAAATACTTAATTTATCATTTTAAGGAAACGATTATCGTCCGTCCGTTCCGGAGTTAATCAAATTTAATTAAGATTTTCCTTTAAAAGAAATTTACAGAAAGTTAAATTTAAAAACACCAGCCGTCTTTTACCTCTTAAATACGACGGAATGTTCGCCGTTTTTAGTAAATAATATCTTAAAAAAGGGGGCGAGAAACGGCCTCGTCTTTATAAGGAAAGGCGTTAAAAACCGGCGTAAGCGTAATTACGGCGATTTAATCGTTTACCTTTATTTGGACCAAAGAGTGGGAGGAGGGAGAAAAAGGAACCGATGGAAAATTAGTCGTTTTAAAAGGTAAAATTCGGTATAATTTATTAGGGTGGAATTCGGTCATTAGCGCCATCTACGGCGAGGTAAAATAAGTAAATTGTATTAATATATATAAGGGATTTAAATAATTACGGATAAAGTAAAGCGGAGAAGATGTAACCCGGTCGACGGTTCATAACGTATCAAATGGAAAATGTTTTATGTATTAGACGAATGTTTTACTTAGCTTAAACCGCGGAAAACAAAGTACGCTTCGTCGATCGATATTTACAAACTTTGCTTATTTATTTTTTTCCGCTAAGAAATTAACTTTTTGGCTTATAATTAATCCCAGTCGAAGATTCGGACTTTAAATCGGACCATTTTTTTTTTCTTTATTAAATGGACGACGAACTCGCTCCCTTCGGTGGAATTTCGCTACTTTCGGAGAGAAAATTCGACCGTAACGTCGCCATTAGGAGACAAATAATTTTGGTAGGAAATTCGGCGGATTCCACTTTCGATTTCGCCTCCCCCATCCGCAGAAATTGGTCGATAAGTTCGAAACGTCGGTGGCTTTTACGAAACCGGTCCGAAAATAACCGCCGCCGAATACTTAGACAAAAGTGCGCGGGCGAATGAGCGTCAAAAAATAAAGCGAAAGGTAGGGGGGGGCTACGCGTCGACGCGTGGAGACGGCGTTATCCGTTAAGATATTCGTTGGAATAGTAAAAATTATCTCTGATATTTAAAATATTAAAGGCGGTAGTCTAGAGTGATAAATAATAGATCCGCTTCTACCGACTCCTGATCGATATTTATTTACAAACTTCCCACTATAAAATAGTTATAATCCGCAATATTGTCATTGGCAATTTAATTGTAAAAATATGATTTATCCTTATTTTCCTTCCAGTCTGATTCCGTTCTTCCCATACGTTATAGCTCTATTACGTACGCGCGCGTAGGCCGTAAAGTTCTCCGGGATAAATTGTCGGCCGCTTCGCTCCGAAGCTCGTTCGATTAATTACGGAAAAAAAGAAATCGATCGATAAACAACCGCGGTTACACGAAAAATACCACGCGTGACGTATCGTAACGTAACAAAATTCGAATTACGGTGGTCGAAACGTACGGAGCCGTAATTTCTTCCGTCGTAACTTACGGACCGTTCCATTTTGTGTAACCGGGTGACGTAACCCGGCAACCACTCCCGTTACGCGCACCTGGCAACGCGCACTATACCGGCGGTTAATGTATTAAAAGTAGGGACGTAAATACTTTTTACGGAAATTTATAAATAAGACGACTCGGGCGATAATCCCCGGGTTTGTCTTAATTACCGGATAATATTTCGAGTGCGGAAGTAAGATTTGGGCAGTAAAAGCCACACGTAGGGCATTCGATCCACTCGTCCTCGCGCCGATTAGACCGGTTCCGGTGGCGTACGCCACGGTTTTCCATCGACCGCTTAGGTCTAGGGCTTTCCGCCGGAGTCTGCCAAATCGAAGGCAATATATTTGGCGCGGGCGGCGCTTAAAAATGCCGGACTTTGAAATTGGCGTACGGATCCCGACTTAACGCCAATCTTCCCCCGGTTTAACGATTGTCTCCTTTCTGTCGCTTCGACGTATCCCGGTGTCCCGCTTTAAATATTTCGCTGGACGCTGGGAAATTGTAAAAAGCCAAGAAACCGCCGTAAAAAAGACGATATTAAATGAACTTGTTCGGAGATATTTTTAATCTTTCGTCGTCGAGTAAGAGAATTTACTAAATGGTCGTTTGAATAATACCGATTAATTTAAAAACGTCTTCTTCCCTCCTTGGCCCGAAATTACTTGCACTTTTATTCGTCTACGACAATACGTCTTTAGACCGCGGGATTTAATAAGCGGGTGGCGTAACACCAAAAATTCATATAATTACGACTTAAATAACTGCATCGGACGTCATTTATTGTTATATAATACTCCGTTCGTATAATTACGGAATAATCGAAGGTCGATCGATTCCCATACGAAAAAATACGAAAATCTCGTAGCCACCTTCGGGTGACCGAAAGAAGCGGTAGATTTACGGCACCGCCGCCTTCCGGCTCGGTCTCATTCCCTGTTAATATCGACGCCGACTGATCAAAAATGCAAAATATCCGATTAGATTCGAGTTTGGTAAAAAGACTGACATTTTTCCACTTTGAGATTATCCTGGAATTTAAATTCCGAATTCGACATTAGACTACTGTTCTGTACGTGTACCGTACAGTACGTCGGTATTTATAAAAGTAATACGTAAATTTGGAATACGTCTTCGAACCTCATTTGCGCAGTTTCGGAAAGGACCCTTTCTTGACGTTTGGCCAAAAATACGCCACGATAGAATCTGGCATACGACAAACCTTCCGTTTCTATTCTCCGCTCGCGCCGAATAACACCGACGGGTTTCCAGAAAAATGACTTAAAGGTCGAAAACGAAAATTTTGACTAAAACTTTCGGATCGAATAGCTTTTACCTCAGATTTTATAAAAAAAAAAAGAAAGAAAAGAAAAGTATAACGAGTGGGCGAGCGGTATTTAAGGAAGGACGGACCACCTTTGGCCAACGGAATAAACGTATTCGTCGTTTACGGTCGTTGTTTTAATGCGAATCGCAACTAATCGCGGCTTACGGTAAGAGAACGTATTTGTGGAAACAGATTCTTCCTATTGATTGGGGAGGAGAGTTTACGGTCTTCTGCCAAATGCCGAGAAACTTCGCTTCGACTGCTGCCCATCAATTTCTACTTTTATGCAAATCGCATTTTTAATAAATTGATTAATTAAAGACCGAATCTAATTATTACCGAAGTATTCGAATTTCGATACCCGACCGACCCGCCTCCGTTAAAAGTCGTTAATCGTAATAAAACAGAAAAATTGGATTTTTTTTTAAATTTACGAATTAGAAAGATGTCTTTGTTTGTTAATTCGCGACTGGGAAGGGAGGACGCGGTCGAACTTTTTCCCTCTTTTTTGTAATTTCGACGAGTTCGGTGTGATAAAAGACGAGTGAGGCGCGCCGAGTCCCACGCTTCTAACAATTAATCAATTTTTCAAACTAATTCTATACCCGTATTCACACGTACGAATATTAATCATCGTCATTATCCTGGCATTTTTCCTCTATCGATTATCATAAATTTATCGAACGTGGCGTAAACTTAAAGTAATTGTGGCGGCGACAAATATTACGAAAATTCTACCTCTAATTCGAGTGCCGGGTGTCGATTGGTAATTAAGCCTCTGCTCGGATCTGGCCCAGGAATATTTTGTCGGACGGATATCGCCTTATTAACCTTAGGCGCATTGCCGCGTAGGAGATTATATTTACATAAATATTTCGTCTAAAGACGTAGGCTAAGCGGAGATGGCTGACCAGTTTCCGTAGTCGTAAATTACGGTGGCAATTGGTAAAGAAAAAGTGTTAAGTCTTTATAAATATCGATTGCTGGGTTTTACTTTTAAAATAATTTGGTAAAAAGACAAAATCGATTTTATTTAACGAATAACCAATTCGAATAATTTTACAAAATCTAGTTAATATCCGGATTTAAAAACAAATTAAACCATTGGTTAATAACTAGCAGACGAATTTAGCCGGCTGGTCCCCATTTTCTCCCTTTCCCGGTTTCTGCCAAATACGAAAACTGCCGGAGCTTTAGCCCAAGTATTTGAACAGTTGGGAGCCGAACGACAAAAAAGTCGATATTCGACAGACCACCGACGATCGGCCCTAACATGGCGCCCGACATTCTCTATTTAGTCTCGGTCTACCTTACAAAATAGGCAACGGCTACGTAAATGTCCGCAAATATTCTTTTACGTAGTTTTTGATTTGGCAACGTCGAAGTGGCGATTAAGAAAGAAGGGTCAATCCCGGCAAACTTGAAGTAACGTTTAAAATTACACGCGTATTATCTTATTGTTTACTAAGAACAAAGACGCGCCACTCTTTCGCCCGTGAAACTCGAAGCTGGAACTAGGAATATCGAGAATGTCGAATTAATGGCAGATTAAGGATCTTCCGTCGGTGGTAATTTTTGATGGGGACGGCCCGGTAGTTTCTTTATTGTATAAAAATCTACGGAGTAATAAATGGAGCGGATTGCCAGTCTAGCGGTGGTCCGGTGGCGCCTTTTAATCCCGGCGTAATTTAAAAATGGGAGAAAATCGAATTTTGCGAAAAATATTAATTCCCCGGATAAAGTAACGAGACGATTGATCGTTACTTCCCAACTACTCGAATTTCAAAATCGAAGCGCCTCGTCGTCCTCCGACTCGAATCGTTTCCAAACGACAAATAACCGGAGACGTGGCAAATTGCAATTTCTCTTTACTTTTTGTCGGGGTTTTCCCGGTGTCGACCGTAATTACCGTATTCATTGGCACGATAATTATTGTCGGGAAGACGAGTGGACCGAGACTAGGTGGGCCAGGATCGTCGTCGTCGTCATCACCATCATCATTGGGCGCGAAGAATACAAAAAACGATTCGGACGATAATCGATATTAGAAGGGACGGCGCATCTCTTCGGGGAAATTTAAAATCGACGATTTCGACTCGATGGTGTGGCGCTTATTATTGCCTCTTCCCGTAGAAAATTACGGCCATAACGACCGTTATACTTTATTTTATCGAATAACCCAGGATTAAATAATTACTTTTATAGAAAAAAAGTCGGAAACTATTAAAGGAATAGCCAAATTGCAATTTTAGTAGGATTTGATTTCCGGAGACGGTAACGACCCTCGTAAAACTATCCTTCGATTATTGTTGGTTTATAATTAAGTGTAATCCTATATCAAATTATCCAAATGATTTTTACTTGGCCGGCGATAATTACGTCCAGACTCGCGAAGGGCCAGCGCCGACCTTTATTACTATTACTATTTTTAATTCCTAGCGCGCTCGATTCCCACTAGCTAACAACCCCAGCGCCCACCATTCTGGTTACGGTTAATCAAAAAATCGATATTTATATGTTAAACATAATTTAATTTTCGGGAAGAAATTTGGAAATTTTGCCACGTCGACAGCGCCTTGCAAGGTTTAAAGTGAGAAAAACTACCGATATAATCGTACCTTTTAATTTCTTATATTTCTCTGGCCGGAAAAGGCCATTATTTTTTAAAACAATGGCGAAAAAATGCAATTTTCAATCTTCTAATTTGTTTACTTTTATTTTTTCCTCCCTCTCGTTCCTATAGGACTAGACTGTAACGTCAATATTGCATTTCTTAGAAAATATGACGATGCTATAAACATGTTAGAAGAAAATGATACGAGAACATGATATCGACGTTAGAGAAAATGTATCGATGTATAACGTTTCCGTTCATCCCCACCAATGACTATAAAACGTTAAACAAACTACGGAATACGAAAAGACTGCCGAATAGGTGGGCACGTATTTTCCTCTTTCGCCACAAATTTAACTTCCATTACGTATCTCCGGTCCAAAAAATGTATCTGCCCACCGTCGGCTTAATATTAATTATTTGTACGGTGTACTCCACGCGCGCATTCGTTTATTTATCCGGATATTTCGGATATTATCCGCATCTCGTTAGCCGAGTTGGTCGCCAGAGAAAAACTTCCGACACTTAAAAAGTTCGCTTCGTATTAGGTAGAAAAGGGACCGATTGTCGGGCCGTAATCGAAAACGATTTTCTTACCCTCTGTTCGTTTCTAAGGAGAAACGATTACTTTTCTTCGACTTCCGCCATAGTCTTGGCTTTAAATGAACTTAAAACGACTGGAAATTTATTTATGCGAAAATTAGAAACACGGGGTTGAATGCCTTACGCGTACGCCCCAGCCCCCAGACTTTCGAAAATTACAAAATACGTTCCGCCAGGAATTAGTATTAAATTAAAATTCTAAAAACAATTCCGTTTTTTGATAATTGGAGAAACGTGGCGATATAAACGACGTTATTTACGAATCGATCGGAAAGGGACTACGTCACGGCGGTCAAGGAGGAGGACGTAGAAAGAAGGGCGGAGCCAAACGAGGAAGGAGATTGGAGCTTTAACTAGCGTAGTTGTGCGGGAAAAATCTCTCGTTTACTTGTACTGGTGGAGGAAGACAGCCGGCGGGCACGTCCGTCATCCCCACTCGGCTTTAAAACGCGACTCGAATTAAAGTCGCTTCCTATTTCTTCCCTTTTCGAAATTAGCCACAATTTCCCTCCCACCAAAATTTAATCGGGTTTTTAATTACCGATTCTTCCGGAGGTAAAAGATCCCTTCCTTTCGCTCTTTCTACATTTTGCCTCCTTCTAAAACATCTGTTTTTCCCATTTATCACCGTGCCCCGTACTACCGGCGCTATTTATTCGGGCGGGGATTGGACTTCCGGCCACGCGCTCCGCCCGCCCCGAGATCTTTTTAATCCGGCGTCGACGGCGCGCGCCATCGCGCCCCACGCAACTCTCCTCTCCGTCGGGCATTTCAGAATTTCGCTCCCTCCACCCCGGAAAAAGGCGCGGAGGCGGCGCGGAAGGGACTTTTTACGTCGGAAAGTCAATGGTTGTTAATTGTGGCCGAGAAGAAAAGCGGCGGCGCACCCCCGCCGAGAAACTTAATATAGTCATTAGTAAGATTCTTCTATTAACGGCGGAATTCGAAAAAAGGGGAAGGAGGGCGAGGGGATCCTCCCGGAAGTGGGAAATGCGCGGAGGTAAACGAGTGGGCGTTAATAAAGGAAAAGTTTGAGAGAAATTTACAGAAACCGAGCGTAATTGTACAATAATGATTCGCATATTTGAAAACTGATGTTATCTTTGCGCAGTTTACTGTCGAGCGACGTTCTAAATGGCAAATTGATTGATGTTTAATAAATGACGAAACTGTTATTACTCGGCTTACGCGGCGGTCGCTGCTCTTTCGCCACCCCTGCACCCGCAAACGATCGGCGATCGATCGATCGATCGATCGTGCGGGTTTCGAGTGCCGACTCGATCCGGGAGGCCCGGGGAGGGCCAGGCGAGAAAAGTTTGGGCATTTACCCGGGCGGAAGTGGAATTATGTTTTCTTATCGATCTTCGCTCCTATAAATACCGGACGAATCTCTCGTAGGCAGCGCGGTAATTTGTCAATCTTTGCGAGCACTGGCCGGCAGCCGGCACGACTCGCTCCATCTGTCGGGCGCGGCGAGAACTACCGGGAGGCGATCGATTAATTAAATCGATGGCCGGTGTTGGAGTAAATATCTATTTGTTTAGGTTTTACTGTTTTAAACACAAGTTTCGTTTGTATTTGAAAAATGCATTTTAACACTGGCTTTTTTTATTTTCAGTTAATTCCTATGGAGAAGTGAATTATGGAGAAGGTAATGACGTAATTAAAAACGATTATTAGTGTTTAAACGATATAATTATACGGAAAGCGGAGTAAAAATGACGGAATAAAGGCGAGAGAATTTTCTAATTTGATAAACGAGCCGAAGGCTTTAAGTGTTTAAAAGGCGGCCTTAATTTGGACGCGTCAATCTCGCATCGAAAATTGATTTTAATTAATTAGGACGGAAGCCGGGCCCGTCCGAAGGCCAACGCGTCGAATTAAAGGCGTAGAAAGATAAAAACTCTTTTTAAGTCGATAGAAAAGCCTTTAAAAATGCCTCGCTTTCTTCTTTTCAGATAGACCAAGTCTCCGAAGAGTTCCAATCGGGAGGACCACCAGGTAAACGTTTCCTTGGTAACAGGGGTGTTTTTCCGGATGATTAATCACGAGCTGTCTTGTGGCAAGACATACCATTCGTGCTTTTGACAGTCCGAGATGTCGTTGACGTAATTACTCACGACACCTGTGCAGCAATGTCAGTCGTTTGAGGAACCGAAGGCAAATCTCCTCTCCTCCCCACTCGAAAGAAAAAAGCGAGAAAAATACTTTTCCGGACAGCGATCCTTTTTAGCGCACTTAGAGTCAAATTAACACTCTCCTCGTCTCTACTCCGAGATTCGGAAATTCGTGGATTAAACGAGGAGAAAAAAGAAACGCTTTAGAAACTCGGTTAATGGGAAGACTTTTTTCTCCTCTTCTCGGCGAATTGCGCAAAAAAAACGTCAACAAGAATGTAAATGGAATCTGTTTTTGTCGGCGGTTAAGTAAATGCCCAAGCTTTTTAATGGAGTGCTTATTGTTAGTTAATTCTTAGTCATTCGATTAACCGGATTCGGATCTCTTTCCCTCCCTCCAATTAATTACACTCACGCTCTTTTTTCTCTTTGCCCTTTTCAGAGGTTCCCGCCCAGGAGGCCACGTGAGTGTTTCTTGTCTCTCGCGCGATTCGACTGGCGCCGTTCTAACCATGGTTTCATTTCAGAGTCGAAGCCACACTCAACGTTTCCAACAAACGAAAAGAGCCGAACGAAGAGACGTCGGAGGAGCCGGCCAGCAAGTGTTTGCGAGTGTCGGAAGCCGTCGAGACCGACAAGGGCCGGATCGAAGAGTCGCGCCATGCGGAGCAGGCGGAGCGCGCGAGGTATGCCGAGACGGAGAGTCGAGTGGCGGCGGAGACTCAAGAAGCCGCGAGAAAAAGCGAGCCGGAAGTGGACGAGGACACCAGGATCATCAAGGAGGCGGAAGCGGCCTTGAGAAGCCTTTCGGGGGACTTCGGACAGACGGAGGCCTGTCCCTTCTACGGGGAGGCCGACGACAAGCCCATGTTCGAGAACCTGTTCGAGAAGAAGACCGACGGCAGACCTTCGGGAGAGACCGTGACCAACTCGTGGAAGGACATCGTCACCCTCAGCGCCTCCTCCAGTTCTTGCGGCAGCCTGGAAAGGTCGCCGCTCAGATCGCCGGTTCTGTCGCCCGTCGCCGTGGTCAAAGTGGAGAAGAGGGACGAGAGAGAAGCCTGTTCCTGTTCCTACGGCGAAACCCGGTGCAAAATAGAAAACGTCAAAATGGAGGACAAGACCTGCAAAGTTCTGGACAACTACGCCGCCGCCGACAGGAACGACTCCTACGACGTGGAGAACTTGCTGAAGATCGAAGAGGAATGTGCCAATATTCAGTCGCTCATGTCGACTCACGACTATTACATGGACATCAAAGAAGAGCAGAAACCGTTGGTTCCGGTCGTTAATCACGCCATGAAACAGTGCTTGACTAACGATCTGGCCGCCATGCACAGGCCCGGCGATGCCATGTCGTACGGCCCCTGGTGCCAGGATCAGGATCAATGCCAAATGCGTTACCAGACTCAGTACCAGTGTCAGATGAGTGCCATGTCCGCCATGGACGGCACGCAGAGGTACACGGTCCTGGACGGAAGATACCAGGACCAGAAGAGCTTCGAGGAGCACCTCTATCCCATTCCGGACGACGATAATCCCCTGGTGATAGACGAGAGCAGGCTCAGGTCGACCGACGACGACGACACCACCGACGATCTGCCCAGTCCTCAGCACTACTTGGCAGCGCACGCGGACAGGATGAAGGTGGAAGAGTATCCCGCCTGTCAGCTGGGAGGACACGAGATGGCCTTGAAGGGTGAGTCTTTTCCCAATTTACTAGGTAGATTTCCCGGGGCTTTCTCGCGCACAAATACGTATTTACCAGCGTCCGGACGATTCTTCCCATTACCGATAGATGGCGGGAGTGGAGAAATGTTTGAGCGGGCGGTTTTTCACGTTTATCGATAACTTGTTTCGTGTAAAATTTATTTAAAAGTCTTTTAAAACAGCTGCAAATACTTCAAAGTGGCCGAAATAATACAGTACTTAAAACATTTCTCCAAAAGTTTGCAAAGTTGTAATTGCACCAGTCGGGAATATAATACCAATTGTTATAAATTTATTTTTAAATTTGGCATTTACATTATTTCGATAATTATCCCTCGACATAGCGCCTCTTTCAGATATTGAATTTAAAAGTGCCGTACATATTTTCAACGTAACTTACTATACTGTACGGTACAACTGGAAATTTTAAAAGCGTAGGTTAAGAGGAAAAGCCCATAGTCATAGTGTTTATGAACACGAATCATAAATATTTTACTGGGAAATGTAGGGAGACTTTTCGATACGGTGCGGTGGCGCTAATTCGAACTAATCGAGACCGGTGGTAGTTGGATTAACGAAAAGTTCGGATTAACGAGGGTATAATAGTAAGGATACGATGTTTACGCTCGGAGGCCACTTTTTACTGTCGTAAAGTACTGTACGGCGGCAAACAAGGTCGGAATCGTTAAATCAAACCGGGTAGGAGAAAAAGTGAGCAAAGATGTTCGCAACGAGTGACTTACGTTTACTTTATACGTAAGATGCAGGCGGACGGATGACATTTTAGTTAGGGGAAGGGTAGAAGCTGTTCGGATCGGAGCCGGATTGGAGCGATACGCGCCAATCGGGCCCCGCAGCGCATCAAAATTTATATACAGTATTTAAAAATAGTACACGTTACAAAAATAAATATCTAGGTATATTATTATTAAAAATATAACAACATATTTCAATACGTAAATTAACTGTAAATTAATTTCGTTATTTAAAGTTTGAGGGAGCCGCAAAAAAAAAAAATTCGATCGGGCCTCGCACCTATTGGATCCGGTATTAGCGCCACCGTACTGTATTTTTTAAAAAAATACGTAATTTTTTGTCGGTGGTTTTTGGCGGAGAAAAGAATCAAATGGCTGCGATTAGTAAGTAGCGTTATATCAAACACGTCTCTCGATCAGTTTTCATTTATATCGCGTAGCAATTCCCCTCGTCCACCGCCAAAGCTTTCAATATTTTTAATCGAACGGCCGAAGCAAACTTTATTCGTTTTCTACCAGCAAATTATTTAGCCACATTTAAACGAACGAAAATATTATTTTTAGTTTTCGAAAACGAAAATTTACACCAATGCTTTTAAAGTTACGTCGATGACCTTTTGAACTTTAAATGGAAAAGCCAAATCGGTTATCCCGTCGGGAATTTTAAAAGTCGACGGTTGTCCTTCTCGACGCCATATTAATTCCGATTGATAACCACCCAATTTCTATCCGGGACTCGATTTGTTATATACAATTATTGGCCAATTAAAATGCAAATATTCGGCTTTAAAGGTTCGAATCTTTTAACTAATTAAATGAAGTCGCGTAACTTTACCGACAAAACCATTTAAAATTGCACGTGGCGCCATCTGTTGAAATGCTTTTAAATTAAAATACCGTATGATTTTAAATACAGTAGAGCGTCGACTATCCGAATCAACTGGGGACTGGAATGTTCCGGGGGATTAATCGATATTTCGGATAACCGATTATGTACGAAAAATGTATTAATTTATCCCGTTTCTCCGTTGCGTGTCGCTTCGCGTTGAATTTTCGTCGACGTTAAGCCTAACGAAGACTATTGTATCGTTAAAAATTATTTTTTTATTTTGTACAAACAAAATAAATGTATTGAAAAATATAAAAACAATAAAAAATTATACTTGAAGTTAATTTAGTATCAACAACGTAAAATACTTGAGTAGCCCAAGACATAGCCAAAGATTGAAGCGCCACAGCACTAGCGAAAATTTAAATTTGCCGACTGGAATTCTTTCGGATAATCGACGCTCTACTGTATTATAATACGTCAAAAAGTTTAATACGAGTTTTCTAAAACATTGTAAATGCTAATAACGAGTGATACCTCGGTCGAGTGCCGTCTCACACACGACACGCGACTCCTTCGACCTTTAACCACCAAAATTTAATACCATCGATCCCCGTAAAACACAAACCAGCTGCAAAATTTCAGAAATTTTCGACAAAAGGACGAAAATTATTAAGCTTCGATGCGAACCGACAAAACTGCCGTACGCCAGCACGCTAATACGCAGCGCCCACTAGTGGCCGAGTGAATAGAACCGCCGAACGTCGGTAGTGGGTTGGCGTTTGTAACACCCAAACGGGAGCCAGTTTTCCATAGAAAGTCCTCCCCTCGTGGATTACCCACGCGTCGCGTTGTCCAATCCGAATAAAACTAAAACCCAACCACTAACACGCCTACAAACAAGGGGAGGGACATTTCTTTTACACGTTTCGAGGCGCTCCTAGTCCATTTTGGCATTTTGAGGAGGGTTCAGATTCTGACGCACGGCAAACTTTCCCTTTGTTTACATATAGGACAGGAAAGTAATAGGATCTTTTAAATTAATTTTGGAATTCCCGTAATCCAGACCGAATCGCCTTATTTACTTCGTAGTTTATCAAATATAAATATAAATACCACGAATAGTAACTCACATTTCGCCTCTTCCTACCCGAAAGAATGGCAGAAAATAGAAACTTTTTCGGCCGAACGTACGCATTAAAATATATTCCGTCGTCCATTCTTTTACCTCTTAAGTTATTACAATTTCGAACGGTTGTCGATGACGAGTAAATTTACCCCAGTTTCCCCACACGATTGTTTTCTCTCAAGACCGCTAGATGGCGCCAACGTACGGACGGTTGGCAGTCTGGGGAGGAGGCGATTGGAGGAAAGTGGTTGACGAAATTATCCGCGGAAGTTCGATACGACGACGACGGGACTAAATTTTAATAGGTTAAACACAAATTACTTATCAAAATGGGAACCGATGAAATTACGGCTCGCGGTTACTGCGATAACTCGCTTTTCTTGCTATTTTTAATTGGCTGCAATTTGAAAATTGAAGACCTTGGCCTACACATTCTCACTGCGATCTTTATTAATCTCGAGAACGGAGTTAAACGGACGGAAAGTTTAGTCCCCGCAGGCCCCGATTAACTGCGCGCGAATTTCCGGGCTGGGTCGGAAGTCACGTGATTTTTTAAATTACACGATGGCGACCACGTCACATTAAAACGTATTTTTTAAAACGGAGTTGTAGAAATTTTGGAATTTCCCCGGTAGTCCTAAACCGGCGGTTGTTAACCTTTTTAGTGGTCGGCACCCCTTTGAATCTGAAAATAAGCTCTCGCACCCCTTAAAAAATGTGTGTACGTTTTTTATCTAAGAAAAAACATTTATCTCATAAACAAATGCAGTGTTTATTTACGATATATCTATACTAATATTATAAAGAGGTAATGTTTGTATGTATGCATGTAAGTTTGTATGCATACATACGGGTAATCTCCGAAACTACTCATCCGATTTCAAAAATTCTTTCACCGATATTTAAAATGGAACCTCAGGGTGGACATAGGCTGTATATTATTCCATTAAACATTCATATAAATTAAAATATATAATCTAGGTTAAGGCTTTTATGTCCAACAGATGGCGCTACGAGTACGACGCCCTAAGTTTGCTTTTCTGCCAGGTATTATGCTTTTCTGTGAAAATGAACTAAAGGGGATCATCTTCTATCTATTTACATAAATAAAGATGTAATGTTCGTTTGTTCCTACCGATTCCTTTGAAATTTTGACACAACGCCGCATTCGAATACGCACGTGTTTTTATATAATATACGTGTCGAAATTCCCGGACTGAAGGGAGATGGTTAGGATTAAAGCTTACCGGTAAAGAACTCTGCTTCTATTTATACTATTTCAGATGCGGTTTTTTGCGTTTTTGACTGTGTTTTAATAGGATACGTCAACAGAATGTACACTAAGAAGAAATTTTTCGAAAAATTCCTCCCCCCTCCACGGGGGAAGTGTTATACATTTCTAATAGATACATTTTGAGCCACAACAACGCGTGGCGGGGTCTGCTAGTATTACTATATAACGTAAAAAGCAATATTTAAATTTTAATGGCTAGGTTGTTATTGTTTATTCACAATAATTCTATTAAAACGAGGCTGTTTTTTCGAAAGAGACACGCGTAAGATACCAGACGCGTTTACGCGATTTCTGGCTTTTGTTTTAATGCGCAAAAGTGCCGTATTCGAGGTACGCGAACGCGTCTCGACTAGTTTCTGTACTGCACGTGACAATGTGACTACATTAACCGCGTGTACCGACGACTGACGACGAGCGCTATGTGCCGAGAGACGGTAGAGAACGAAGTGGGGGTGCCGTGTTGCTGGATACTACGGTTTGTAGAGAACTTGGTCGCCTCGTTCGTATTTTTTATTTATTTGAAATTTCTCTCGCACCCCGGGTTAAGAACCGCTGTCCTAAACGAACACGCGACGGAAAGCCACGAAATCTTAATTCTGTTCCGTCCCTCGGTCGGAAGCGTTAATAAAATTCGACCTTTCCCACCACGTTCGGAAGAAAAAGTGAGATTTACGTTTTAAGTAAAAAATCGTTTGTCTGTTCTTCAAAACTCTCTCATCTCATATCTCACAGAGGAGTGTTATAGCTATGCGCTTTTCACTCCGGAAGAAACAGGAAGGAAGAGTCGGTCTTGTTCTTCAAAACATCCCGTCATTTGTTTCTATTCGTTTCGTCGTAACGTTTTTGTTGTTTCCGAAAAGGGATAACAGATGGCGCCTCCGTCTTACCCTCCATTTTATCTCTAGTCTATTAATAGCCACGACGGGGGTGGCGTCGTAGTCCGCCCGACGGACGATAGAAAAGAATTCACCCGTTTTTCGCTCTTAACAAAATATTTCCGTCTAATTTATAACGCGGGAAGGAAAAACTTTCTCGTAAATCGTTCGTCCGACAAATGCCAAACTACGGTAAACCCTGGATTTAACGAAGAAAAATTTAAAAGCTTATTTTTTATTGGCAGAGGTTGCTAAAAGCTGGGAACGATGATTTTCCGAGTATAAATTGGCCTAATCGATCTACGGTACGTTAGGCCCGTATAATTTTATTCGTACTTATACGTCGTAACAACATTTAAACGCAATTTAGTAATGTTAAAATGAAAATACGTTTAAAACTCATTCGATTTAATAGACTTTCGGCAACGGCCACACCCCTTTCCTCCAATTAGTCCGTTGAATCCGGGGTTTACCGGGTGAGTTTCTAAATTTCTCTTTTCCCGCCGACCGTTCCCGGGGCTCCCCGACCGGGTCGATATTTTCCTTTCTTACGGGTCGACGAAAGTTCGAAAGGGAGTGGACGAGCAAATTAGATAAGCGTTGTAGGCGCATATAGAGCGTTTTAATATTGTTTTCTTATTTAGTAAATAACAGTTATTTAGTAAACAGAGGAAAAGTATGGCCACGGGTCAAAAAACGATCCCGGAGATTTTCGCATTTTTGGACTCGGGACACCTCGAAACGTCGAGAAATGCAAAACGACTCGCTGGGTAATTTCTGTACGTACTGTACGCGTGGGGGCACGATTTTGTTCACCCGCGCTTTTTGACGAAAATTTCCGAAATTTTGCGCGGATGCCATTAAAGGTTAAAGTTCGAGGAGTGGGGAGATAAAGGAGTCGTGTACCGCATCTCGAGTAGGGTCGGACTTAATGACGATTTTGTTGGTTATTACCATTTATAACATTTTTTTTTTTACAAAACCCGAAATTAAGCTTTTTGTCATCTATATCAAGGGTGGGCAACCTTTTTTATAACATGGGCCAGAATAAATTTTACGTTTTTTCCGCGGGCCATAGTAGTTAATTGACACCTTGTGACCTGTAAATTTTTAGTCTGCAAATATGAAATAAATAAATAAATAAATAAAAATAAATTAATTACTACAGTCGACCCCCCTATAACACTGTTGATTATTCCGTTTTATATGAATTCCATGTTGTATGAGTCACTTAGATTTTACAAATGCGTGTGCCGGGCTGTGAACGGCTCACCTATTTGTAAAATCTAAGTGACTTTAAACACAATAAAAACAGCACTATGTAGTTGGATACGACAGACATTACATTTTCTAATTGCATAGCTTTTGCACATAGATTTTCTTGGTGGATGATGCGATGAGATATAATTTAGAAAAATTCTGTTCTCCCATTTTTTGTTTGAATAAAGAAATGACTCCCTTATTTTTTCCTGTCATTGCTGCCGCAACACTTCAGAAAATAATATTCAATTTAAACTAGACGAATTACATCAAAAAATATTTATTTAAAATTTATTCTAAACATCTCGCAGGCCGGATAGAAACTCTTCACGGGCCGTAACTGGCCCGCGGGCCGGGGGTTGCCCACCGTTGATCTATATAAATGTAAATATTGGTTTGTTCAAAGTCTTAAATCTCCGGAAGTTCACCCATAGCTTTGAAATTTTGAAACAACGTCGCATTCGAATACGCGCGTGTTTTTATAGGCTATTACGTAGCCGTCGAAACTCTCCCCGCGGGGGAGAGAGACAAAATTAAGACTTACCGCGAAGAACCGCTCTTCTATTATACTATTTTAGATACGGTTTTTTGCGTTTTAATAGGGTACGTCGAGAGAACGTACAGTAAGAAGGGATTTTTTGAAATTCCCCCCACCGCGGGGAGTGTTATACATTTATAATAGATGCATTTCGAGCCTCGGCTAGTTTTATAACATAAATATAAAAAGTTTTAAAACTAAAATATCGTAACAGATGGCGCCTCATACTCAGTTTTAATTTTGCCGGGAAAGCTAAGCGACCGGTTGCCGCATTTTATCCGCGTAACTTGGAAAGAAAGATGATTGGGAAGCGCTTTCATATTTTCTATATTACAGGAAAATTTCTGGTAGTTTTAAGTTCCGAAAGCCGTCCGCGATATTTTCTTTTTCCACTTACCACCGTTTAATTCGCTTATCGAAGTTCTTCGCTATAACCGGATAATTCGTTGGCGAATTTGCGACAGAAAGTATTTCGCTTTTCACTCCTTTCTTTCACTTCTACTCTTTACAAAAATTACCAGACAAAAAATTAACGTCTTTACCGTTAAATTTTTTATCCGCCGATTAATTCCGATTTAACGATCGCAACTGTTACATATTCTACGAACGTCTGGCGTTCGTTTCCGTACATTCGCTAACGTAACCTACGACGTTGTTCGCGGCCACGTGGCAAATAGTTAGCTCCAAATTCTCTACGGAAAATTAACCGGTAAAACGACGGACCCTATTTAAATTACGGAAAGATCCGAAATAAAAGTATTAAATACCGGAAACGAAGCGTTAACGGCCTCCCCCGTAATAAAACTAGATGGACAGACCGAACCTTACGGATGGATCGGCCCCGCATTCGATACCCGGCGGTGCCGATGGAAAGTCCGGCCACGGGCCCTAAATCTTTTTTCGTTTCCAAATATAAAACGGGGTTTGCCGCATCCTGGCGGGGAAATCCTTTGTTACGCCATACGGCGCTAGTAGACGCGCCTAGCAGTTACCGGCTACTAGTCCTAAGAATTTTACGCGGCGTAAATTCACCCAACGCGGGCCACCAGCCGCTACCGCCTCCCACCATTATAACTCTGGTCGTTTCTACGCCATGGCGCGCCGAATTACGTCATTTTCGCCCCCGCCATTTGTCCGCCCGACGTAGAAACGGCCGATCGGCAAACGATTGGACGTAGCCAATCGGCGAGTCGATCGGTTCCATTTTATCCCGGCATTGGCAAGAAGCGCGTGGAAGATAGAGACGGGGATGGTCCGCCATTTTCGCTTCCGCGGCAGTCGATAATCGGAAGAGACGCCGACGTCGGGCGTAGATAAACGAACGGTTTACGAGTCGAGCGACAGCGGGCGGAGAATCGTATCGAAACGGTTTTAGTTTTGAAAAAGAACAACAAAAGTAATAACGGGGCCATCCCGCCCAGTACAATACGTTGCTACGGGGACGGCGGGGTAGGGCCACCTCCTAAAACTTGGTTAATAGGCCCGGCGTCCCGAAAGCTCGGATCTTCTACCTCCAACTAAAGCTAAAAAAGCCATTACGCAAATAAGAGGAAGAAAACGTCGCGGAATTAAACTTAAAACGGGAATGCCGGTCTTCCGCGCCACTCGATTATCCGCCCGACGTAATTTGCTACTTATTAACGTTTAATTGTTTTTCGAAAGAGGCGGTTGCGGAGTAGGGGGAAAAACACCCGGGGTAATTAATTATAATTAATGCCGCCGGTCCCACTTTCGGCATCCCGAAAAAAAGTACGGAATGGAGAGAGAAGCTTCCCGTTTTTCTCTCCTACGGTCGACGGTGGGAGGTGGGGGCCGGACGGGCCACGGGTCGCGATTCGTCCGGGGTCTCCCGACTCGTCTCTTACTTTCCGGTGGTGGGAATTTGGCCGGGATTAATTCCTCCGCACGGTTATATTCCACCCAGGCCCGAGGTGTCAAAAACAGATAACCGAATCGTCCTTCGGTACAATTGTTTCCGGTCCGATAATAATTAATATTTGAACGGATAAATATTTCCGGCGCGTTACGTAAAAATTCTCCGTCGCCGTCCTTTATATAGCGTTTAAAAAACGTCAACGTACCGTACACTACACTCGGGCGACTTCTCGGACGGGCCGACGCCTTTCCCGTAAATCGCCACCTTCCTTATTTTTACTCTAATTTAAAACGCTGCCGAAACGGGTGAAAGTCGCTGTCCGGCAGAAAAAACACCGGCTAATAGGTGCGAACGAATACACTGGATACAAAAATGGCCGGTGGGAAAAGGGAAGAGGTAATATAACGGAATTTTTGAAGGTTTTAAATGTTACTTCGGTATCGGACGATCCGGCACGGAATTAAACGGTCGGAGACTTTACGGGGTTAAAAATTTGGCTGATACAAGTGGGCCGGCGCTTCCGTTACCCTAAAGAAGTATTAATATTATAGAAAATATGGGTGGGAATAATGGCGTGGCTCGTATTCGAAACAATAGTAAATTTCCAGTAGACGTAGCGTATAATACATCGGAGCTGTCCTACCGGCGAGAAACGCCGGCGGGGCCGGATTGGACCAGCGGCGGCGTTTATCGATAGCCGTAAACTACGGCGCGCGCCAGGTAATTGGGTGCCGATCTTCTTTAACGAAAAACCACCGCCGGTAATTTCGTAGCCAAATTGCCGGCAGCGAGAAAAATCTTAGGGAAAGAACGTCGATTGGTCTGACCGCGCCGGAAAATTCGTCGTCGGAAATTCCCCATTTGCAAATTAAATCCGCTAAAAGAAAAGGCGGGGGGGGGTAAGAGAAGCCTCCCGACCACCAGAAAATAATCTTTGTCTTTTACCCAAACTCTGACCGAAGCGCGGTTTCTGCCAACTTCCCCGTTTGAAAGTTAAGTTATCGACTCTGGCCGGGTTCTTTCCTCTCGTCCAAGACGGAAGAGTACCCCCACCCGATTCGGTGGCCGGATTGTTAACGTCGGAAAGACGCTTCTCTTCTTTAAACAGTGGGAACGAAAATAAACGGCAGATTCCGAATCCTAGTCTCTTCTCACCCTCTTCTCACCTCCCTCCCTCTTCTCACCCTCTCGCGCTTCGTTCTTTCCATTTTTTCCCGCTCCTCCGAAAAGTGTGGCGGCCCCACCCAGTCCCGGGCGCTTCTCGCCCTCTCGGTCGGCAACTACAAACTCCACCGCTCCCGGACCCGTCCTCGACTTTAGCGGAAACGGAAGCGGATTCGGAAAAAAACTAGACTTAACAGCGACTTCTATCGGTACTTTTCCGCGCCGACCGGGGGCAAAAGCGGAAAGAAGAAGAAAAAAAAAACACAAACGAAGACGAAAGAGCCGCGTGAGATGGGAGGCGCCGACGTCTAAGGCCTTAAAAGCGGTTACTTTCGTCGACGGAACCGGGCGGGTCGCGGATGGCGGTCGGACTCGGTGGTCGTTTCCGGTTCCGGTCCCCCTCGGCGTAATTCCCGTCTTCCCCGCCTGGAAAGAGGATCGGCCCTTCTCCCACGTTCGGCTTTTTCTCCCGTCTCCTTCCCCGACCGGAAGTAGGTTCCTCCGCCCGACTCCACCAACGCCACTTCCGGCATTGCCCGGTGCGTTACGCCCCCTTCCGCTCCGGGAGTCCTCCGTCGGCCGACCGCGGCGGGCCGCCGCGGACCAATTTCCCATCGGCCCGGCGGGAGGAGGAAGGAGAGAGGGGTGGCCGTGGACCGCGGCCCGGCCCGATTGGTCCAGTCCCACCGGGCACTCTTTTCGTGGACTAACTCGGGCGGAGTCCGGCCGACGAAATTTCTGGGGGCGAGGTAGGGGGGACTGCGCTTTCCTTCCCGCCGGAGACTCTTTCCCGCCAAGAACGCGGGCATCGGTCCGCTCGACCTTCGCCCTTTCCAGCGGCGGCGGCGGCGCTCCGAGACTTAATGAGTCCGACAAATTAGTTATTTCGGAATTAGTCCGGCGTTCCGACGAAAGAAAGACCGAGCGCCGGATAATTACCGGCGCGCGCGGTCGACTCTTCTCCGCCGCGTGGCGCCGACGGTCCGGATCGGTCCGACGCGCCTCCCGCACGCGACAGCGGAAAGAAGAGATTTTCGGGGGAGGCGGCACTCCGTTCTAACACATTCCTGAAACTGGCGGCCGACGTAGCAATCTCCCTCGCCTATTCCTACCCGAAATAAAACGAAATCTCCCAGTCGCGGGCCAATTGCTCGGGTTCCGGGATTGGACACCCCCTCGGCCTCCGACGACGGACGATTGAAATTTCGGCAGGACCGTCTCCGCCCTTCTCCCTAATTAAAAGTTAACTTCCGAAGGCAAACGATAAGAAAGCGCGACGGCGTCGATTAACCGGCGGCGGCCGGTGGTTCGCGCCGGAGTGGCCGCCGGTACGGACGGGCGACGACGCGCATTCGTCGCCCGCGCGGCCGTCACGTGATTTACGAATCGCGTAATAAACGGACGGATAGGTTAATCCGGTGGAGGGGTCGGAGGCGGCGCTGCCGTCGGACGATTCGTAATTATCGGAGGGGCTCGGAGCGGCAGCGGCTCGTCAGTCGGTGACGGAGCGCACGTGCGATCGCTCCACCGTCATGTACCATCCGTACCTGTGGGAGAATTTCCGCGTTCTTCGGGCCGCGTGGTTGGTGGCCGTTCGAGGTAGGTCTGCTCGTCGTTCCCCCCGGCGGGTGGTCATCCGCCTTTAAAGCTTTACCGCCTCCTTCCTCTTCCCGTCCCACCCGTCCCGCTCCCGGCCCGTGGCCGGATCGAGCTTTTACTTTTTCTACCCGCGCCGAGAAAACCGCGTCGATTTGGGGACGGAGCGTCCGTTCGGGCAGGGGGAAACCCCGGGCGAAAACCCTCGTCAATTGCGCCGGGTTCGGAAGAACGATTGACGACGGATAAACGATGACCGTCGACCGACTTAATCTTTTTCGCCCCTCCTCGGCCGGGAATTCCCCGCGGCTGGGGTCTTAAAATGGAGAAAATTAGCCGGAAATTCCCGGGGCGAGGTCGGACCGAAGCGCGAGACGGACGGAAATGAGTTGGAAATTCGCAAAACGCATACTTGCGCGTTTAAATCCGGGGAAGGTTTTTCGATTTAAAAGCGCGCGCGGTCTCCCATTAAGTCGCCCGCCGACTTCCGAAAAAGGCAGCCACGCCGCGTCTCTACCCGTCGGCTTTTCCAATTCCGATTTCCGGATATTATCGCCGGAACGAAGCGATCGAATCGCCGCTTCCGCCGGAAACAAAACTCATTCCGATCTAATCGATGGAAAATTGACCAGAAATTTTCGACGCCGCCCGCTCCATCTCCTCCCCTACGGGTGGCCCGACCCTGGCCGTGGCGCCCGTTCGTTCCCTAGTCCGGGAGAAATTTCGGCCACCTCCCGACCCCGGGAAAATTTCCCTAAAGAAAGGTGGCGAAATCGGCGCCGGAAAAACGGTCTTCCCCGTCCGACGCCGGAGCCTGGCGGGTGCGTTTCTATGCCGTCGCCCCCGAAACGGGAGTCCGGGGGGGGGATTTAACGAAGAGGGGAACGGATTAATTTCTGGAATTGCGCTCGGCGGATCTCCGGTCTCCGGGGTGGACTTCCGGCCACCCGAGCGTAATTAACGCCTGCGATTATTCGTTCCCGTTTATCCCGCTCCTCTCGGCTTCGGCCAGAGGTTTTGTGGTCGCCCCCGAAGGTCAGAGCTTTTCGAAAGAGAAAAAGTCGCGCGGCGGTCGTTTCGGGTGGGAGAGGTTATCGATCGGCCGTGGTTAATCGTCATCGACGACGTATTTGCCGGCAGAAGCGCGCGCGTGTTGGAGACTTTTACTTTGTTTGGCGAAAGTAACGTGGTCCTTTTGTGTTTCAGACGGGAAGTGTTCGGCGGCCGAGTGCAACGGAAGCGGTCACCTGACGGGGATGTACTCTCAGTCCAGAAGGTGAAATTCGCGTCTTCTTGTTCTCTTTGTTTCTGTGTTTAACTGGTAAGGGTAACCGAGTGTTTTCTCGCCCCGCAGCGTGACTTGTTCGAGAAAAGAGCGAGCGACGCCGGACGGTGAGTGTTTTCCACTTATTAGCGTAACCGTGACGTTTAGACACGTATCCGCGAATTAACGTATTTTTCCATTATTAAACGCAGCCTTGGCAATGAACGATGTACTAGTCAAGTAAGTGTAATATAACTTTTAGAAAATCGTTATATTCGGCCGAGTTACTATATTAATTAGCGAGCGTTGCGCGGAATGGCCGTGCATCCCATTGCAGTACCCGTTTAATTGGTCCGACAATCGATGCGGACGGAACGGATCGGAATAACCACATCGCATTATAAACAATGGTTTCTGTTTACGCGTGAAATGTTAATAACTACTCTAACGAACTGTCTTTAACTAATGCCGTTTCGCTCCGCTAATTACTCTGGTTATTTTTTTTTTAACCCGCCAGATGCCCCACTCCGGGATGTAGCGGCCGCGGACACGTCAATACCTGTAGGAACACGCACAGAAGGTGAAAAACCTTTCCTAAAAACGCTAATTACCTCTTTCCGCCCACTCTCCGTAACGCATTCTACTTTCTCTTTCTTTAGCATTTCCGGTTGTCCCATCGCCGCCATGGAAAAAATGGCGCAGAAGGAACACGCATCTAATTACAAACCGCTGATTCAAAGTAGGTATTTCTCTCTTCTCCCGTGGCGAATTTAAACCCGCCGAGCGATTAACATTCGAGCGGAAACCCGATTGCAGGTCCGACGTCTTTCGACGGCCTTCTTCGACCTTCTTGCTACAACAAACAGTTGGAAGTGGACGACTACAAATACCCGTGTTACGTCAACCAGCCCGAAAAAGAGGACGTGTACTGTAGACAAATGTCGCCCCAGTCGGTGTACGGTTACGAAAATTCCAGGTATTATCAGAGATACGTAACGCCCAAAGCCAAAATGACGGAATCCGACTTGGACAAACAAAGGTGAGACTCTCCCGTTTTTTCCCCATCCTTTCTTTTTACACGCCAAGCACTTGTACTAAAACATCGTAAAACCCAAATATGGCACGATCGGGCGGAATATTTACGTCGCCACCGACTCCGGCCGGCTTTGCCGCAGAAAAGGAAGAGCCTGCCACCTTTCCGTCCCCTTCGACGTTAAATGAAAGGGGAATAATTACAGTTTGGTCGTCGCGATTTTAAAGTTAGATCTGAAAATGAGACGAGATTTTTCTTTTCTTCTCCTCCCCTCAGAATCCAGTTCGAGTCGGCGCCCACCGCCATAAATCTGTCGACCAAGAATTCGGAAAGGGAGGTGGATCCGTCGACGACCGCATCTAGTGCCTTTTCTCTTCCACCTGTCGACCTAAGCACCGACGGCAAGTAAGTGCACCCGCACACGCCCGTGCCACATTTGGGTTCCCCTTTATTATAAGTGCTTCCGTTCCTACGGCGGCGCGGTCCGTCGGTAAACGGGACCAAACGTCCACCGCCCCTTCTTACGTCGCTCTCGGCCCTTCCTCCATTTCTCCAACTCCGCCGATTTCGGACCTTTCGAAAATTTTTCCGCCACGGCGCCCGTTATACCCCGGAATTACCCGATTGGTTCTTTCGTACCGGAAATTCCGCCAGTCCAAGAATGTAGAACACATCCGGAAATCTTGTGTAAGTAACTGGCGGAATGCTGTCGTTTCTTTCTCTTTTGTACGCTTTAGCCGAAATTAAGTAAGTTGCACCCTAGGCAATTACCGACGTTTCCCGGAGTCTTTAAGTCTACTTCTATTAAATGTTTAGTTACGAAGGGACGGGTTATTTATCCCGTCGTAGCCCATTCCCGCTGGCATTTTTCTCCTTTTCGCCACCGGGGGGTGGTCGGGAGACACTTGGTTCCTCTACGTAGCCGTTTCCACCACGATAATTATCTTTTTAGCTATTACTTCGGACTGCGGCAGACGGGTGACGTCAAAGTTTTCTTATCCTTTTACCTAGGGGGAGCGTTAGCCGGGCCTTTTCTGCGCTTTTCGTACGATCGAGTCGTTCTCCAAAATTCCATCCATCGATTTCGAGTAAACTTTGCCATTTCGCCTAATACGAGAGCAGGAAATTAGAAATGTAATAAAATTCGGGGGTCCGCCGTTTCGTTTTCGAGATAAGGCGGGGTCGAAGGGACGACGAAATTCTTTTTTGTTTCGAGAGGCCCGAAACAATAGGATGGAAGGGCCGGCGCTCGGACCCGATTCTTGGCCAGAAGAAAAAAGAGGTAAAAGATGTGGGGACGGGAAGGCGTAAAGGCGCAAAAGCTTTAACGAGGGCAAATCAGATTAATGCCAACGGACGGATAATCTGGTCGTTTGGCGTCTCGATGATAACAATGGTTATACGTAATGATTTATTTTACATATCATTAACGTCGCGAGCTATTTGCAGATATTTCCAAATATGTACTCGGATTGTTTCGACGAAATCGGCAAACAGCGGTCCAACGGTACAAGCACCGACATTAGCACTTTATGTTCCGTATGGTTCTATAATAAAGACGTTCGAATTAATAACGTTATGCTAATTATATAGATCGAGCGCCTTTCCCTTTAAACTGTCGGCGCATCGTTGTCTCTGCCACTGATTAAACCCGCCTGACCGGAAATTGACGCAAAAACGATAAACATCTCCAAATGCCCCGTTTTTCGAAAACCTTTTCCTTTGTAAAATAAACTATTAAAGACTTCCGCACTTTAATTACTTTCTTCCGCGGACGATTAAAAAAAATTATAAGGGGAGGATCGCTTCGGGGAATTACGGTAATAAACGAAAATCCAAAAAGTGCACTCGTCCGAAATAGTGGCGCGAAAGAGATGGAAAGATCCGAGTCCAAATAGGTTTGTCTCCGGGCTGGAGGGATTGTCTTTCCGGACGTCTAACACCTAGTTAGGAGTGGCAGTTTCCCTTAACACGTCCGACAGTCCGATTTTTCGGAGATTAATTTTTCTAATTATTTCTTATCTAAGAATTTTTTCTAATTTTATCCTTTCGTTACGACCAATTTAATAACGCGTACGCGTTTTCCGGGGGAGGGTGCCACGAAATACGGCGCCGTAACACTTTTACGCCTAGCTTATTACTAAAAGTACGAAAATCTGGACCACTGTGCGTCGTTAAAGCGGATCAATTAAAAAAACAGCTTAATTTATTTATTAACTTTTTGAAGGAACTCCGGCCATATAAAAAATTTCCGAGTTGCGGGTGAAGGATGCTTCTCCATCTATTACGGAAAGGTGGAAAAACGTCTCTGTAGCGCATTATACCGGAAGAGCGCGAGAATGGGCCACGTAACGGCTAACTTTATCCCGGAAAAATATTGTCAATTCTTAGCCGTTTTTTAAAAATAGGTTATTCCTAATTGGGCAAAAATATGTTTTCGTCGGAATTTAATTCTTTTCCCCACAGAATTAGCGATTAATTGCGCTTTACTAATCCGATTGGGTGGAAACTCGTAGCCTAAAGCCCATTAATTCAACCGCTCTCCGCCTTCGTCCTTTCGACCGCCGGAATATTTCGCCCGCGAAAACTTTAGCATCGACCCTGAAAAATATTCTGGCGATTTCTGAAATCCGCAACTTGGTAAAAATTCTCCGAAATACCGACTTTAATACGAGAAACCCGATAATAAAAACAGTCTTACGGATAAAGAGGAATTCGTTTGGATTGGGTTTGTTGGTCCAAAAAATGTTCTGCCGATAAAACTTTTATCTTTAAAATGGGACGAGCCGAAAAAAGAAATTTGCGGATTTTGCAAAATTATTTCCGAAAAACTCTTCCTTGGCCACAGCCTATCGCCTTCCTTTCCGATTTTCGCAATTCGTTTCGTCGAAACGAAACGTCCTTTGACCGTAAAGGTTTTACTTTCGAGTGGAAATATTTTTCTTCGCGTAATTTTTGTGTTCCGAGTAATAAAACTTCGTTGTCCGATTCGGTTCTCCGCATTATAACAACGCGAAACTTTGGAGTTTTAAATAAGAAACAAGCCCCTGTGATCTTTACGTTTACGTTTAAAAATCTCCCTTTGATCGACGATCGCAGTTTTATTCGTTCGTAACGATTTAAATCCACAATTACGTTACTACTCGCTTAATCCAGCCATTTTAAAGTGATTTTTTAACCGCTGCGAAATAAGAAAACGGTGGTTTACGTTCTTCTTATTAATTTACGTATATAAGCGCAACTCCTTGTCCATTGTCTGTATTCTTTCTTACGCCCGTGGCCGAAAATTCGTGGCTTTGCCGGCTACGAAAAGCGAAACTAAAATGCCGTGTTCTTTTACCCGTGCAGTTCTTCGCAAATATACGGAGTGGGCAACGACCAAAGACCATCCGTTCTGGTTTCTCCGAAATCCATGTACTCGATCGAAGCGGAACAAACGGAACCGGTAGACTTCTCCACCAGTCACGCCGCTCTGAGAACTTCCCCCGTCATGGGCGGGCGATGCAGCGCCATGGATTCTTCGGAACACTGTTTGGCGCGACACTCGCCCTATCCGCAAATACAGAGCCCGGTGGGCCATCAGGATCCCGGACGACCCAGTACCTGCCCGCTCAGTACGGACCACGATAAGTAAGTATCCTCGCCTTTCCGTCGTCCGAAACGTACCGTACGTAAATGCCTTAAGAATTTAAATTCTCTTTAGGACGTTACCCCCCAAACTGGTCAGACTGACCACGTCCAGGAGTCGCGAAGGACGAGAACTGATTCACTGCCCCACACCCGGATGTGACGGCATGGGCCACGTGTCCGGAAATTACGCTACGCATAGAAGGTAAATAACACTTTACGGCTATTAAAGAAAACAGAAAAGGCGTGAGAGTTAAACTTTTCTGGGGAATTACGTAGGCTTACGTCAAAATCCTTGTGTTCTGCTACATATAAGGACATGTTAAATTAATCTTAACGAAATACTCTAAAATTAATATCAAAATTAATTTTCTTTTTTTTAAACGGAGATTATTTTTAACGGAATCGCAGCAAATTAAAGTGCCGTATGTATATTTTACAGTATATCAGGTTGTCCTCATGCAGATCGTTCCCAAATCCAAGCACAACACCAGGAATTGAAGTAAGTTGCAGAAATGTACTTCGTAAAATTACTGTTATGAAAATTAACGGGAATGGGAATATATTTTTTAATTAAACCAATTAAATAAATTTAAGATTAATTAATACAATTTATTGAAATGGTCGATGCCAATATAATAACGTGTAACTTGACGTCACAATCCACAGTCATTTCCTTGCCAGGTGTCCGACACCCGGATGCGACGGCTCCGGACACGTCACCGGAAACTATTCTTCTCATCGAAGCTTGTCGGGATGCCCCAGAGCCAACAGACCCAAAAAAGTGCTGCACAGGGACGACAAGAACGAATCCGAACCTTTACGGTAAGCCTAATTCCATCCACCCTCGCCGGCCAACTTTTCGTTACTTACCGCGGCCATTTTTTCTTTCAGTTGTCCAATTCCCGGGTGTGGCGGATCTGGTCACGTGACAGGAAAATTTCAATCGCATCGCAGGTAAATCCTACTCATTTTTTACTCAAAAAATAAAATTTGGAAAGGCAGAATTGAAATGTCGCGCCATTCCGCAGCGTATCCGGCTGTCCGATGGCTAACAGAAATAAAATTCGACACGAATCGGTGGCACCCGACGGAAGATCGGTGAAATCGGAAGGAGTCAGGTCAGTTCTTTTAGTACTGTATTTAATAATTAAAGCAAATTTGCACTTTAGCGCGTCTACTAAAGTGGGCCGTTGTTTCGTGCAGCTGTCCGACACCGGGTTGCGACGGGACGGGACACGCCAACGGCACTTTTTTGACACATCGAAGCTTATCGGGATGTCCCAGAGCACCGCATTTATTGAAAAAGACAAAACCCGTCAACGACGAACCTCAAGCCGTTTCCGTCAAAACGCAACCGACAAGTAAGTGACTTTAATAAAACAAACCTCCTTCACTCCTATTTAAAAAACACACTCAAAGGGAAACCGACACACATTCTCCTTCCGAAACTGCCGGCCTTTATCCACATTTACAATTTATTTCGAGAAGTTTGCGTGGAAAATCAATAGTAAAAATAGAAATCTTTTGTCGTCGAAATACCAATTTATTTTTCTACATTCGGGCCTATCGTAGATGGCAATACTGAATCTTAAAACTTAAACACCAAGCGAGAAATGCGTTGGAAACTCGGACTAAAGTAAGTCTCGCATACGTTATTATTTGTTTAGACGTGGTCAGAGACTTTAATTCACACTGACGCGATTAATACACCAATTTCCCAACGATTTTATTTCACAGCCATAAAAGATAAACATTTAGCAATTTTCAGTATTCTCTTATTGGATACGTATCGGATAAAGTGTAGCGTGAGTACAAAACAATAAAAGAATCGAAAGGATAATGAATAAATAAACAAACGTTAGAGTTAATTAGAAAGAATTAGGCCGCCGTACGCGTACACGCAGAACGTGGTATGACGTGAACACTAGTGGAAACGGAGGGTTTATCAGTCACACAACCCAGATACAAAAAATACAAATATACAATGATTAAAGTTATGATCAAAACCCATTCAAAAAAGCAATTAAGGTAAGACGATGTCATTCTCTTTGGATAGATAACACCGAAGAAAATGCGGACATTCAGGCATTAGAAGAAGAAATAATGGAGTTACAAGAATACAATGCCAAAGTGGAATCAGAAATGAACCGTCTTCGGACTGACATCACCCAAATGGAACAGCATATACGTATGACTGTCAGGGTAAAAGTAATTGCGATACTGATGACCCTATACACACGTGAAGGGAACTGGTTAATATATCGCAACCATACAGTAATTGTTTTTTAAAAAATACGCTAGGGCCAATCCTTTTATTTTCTTTAATTTTTTTAATTCACATCTAATTCGCTTTAATGCGCTAATTCCCATTTCTTAATTAAAATTTTAAATGGGACTTGTTTTGTTTTTAATATTTGTACCGATGGACGCATTGGATTCGGTTTTGATCTCGTGCCACACGAAACACGAAAACCGATTTTAACACACACACGATATTAAAAGACTGACTCCGTTATTTGTTTCTATTAGCGCAAGTTCAACAACGTTCGAAATTAATTTAAATAATAAAACAAATTAATAAATTAGGATGGTGACGAGTGAAGATCTCACTTTTACCGTTCTATTACTTAGGACAATCAATCTCTGGCCCAGAAGACTACCCATTTATCTGAATATTACGAGTCTCTCCGCAACAATTTCATATCCCTGTTAGACCACGTCCGACTACCGAATTTTGAAGACAAACCCAATGTCGATAATTTCGATACCTACCTGAATAAACTTCAGTCCCTGTGTACAGATAACTACAGACACGACAACAAAACCGTTTATTCTTCTGTCAGACAAGCTCTCCAAGAATTCAACGTACCTGTGTGAGTATTCTTATCTAAGTTCCGTATTTTCTTCTTTCCCTCCACTGAGACTATTTCGTTTTTTAATTTTTAATCATTTCTAATAAAATAAATCGCTTATTCCTACTAAATTGCCTTTTATCGCCATTCGTTTTTTCTCTATATAATAATGCTAATACGTTTTTAATGCCATTATAATAATTTATCATTCGTCAAACTAGACAAATGAAACTACAGTAATAACTGAACAGACGTATCTGTAGATAATTAAGAAATATTTTTCTCTGTTAATTATACGTTAATGTAAAATATGTATACACACACACATATACCGTATTTTCTCCATTAAACTGCGGGGGTTTGTTTTTAAGACATACTGTACGCGTGCCCCGAGTTTATTTGAACTTTCGGGATTTTTTACCTCGCAGCGCATTAAAAATACCCGAATTACTTATACATTTTTGGAACGTTTATTGACCGTATTTATGGATTACGGTTACAATATTTGAAAAAATCCAACTTAAGTTTCGAGTTGCTTCAATTTCCCGGCTATCTGTTACGATATTTTATTTTAAAAAACATCTTTATATTTTTAACTATTATAAAATGGCAAAAAAGTTAATTTTGGGGGCAGTTTTATAAAATATTATAAATGCTAATAAGCGGTAAAATCGTTATTAAGTCTGACCCTACTGGAGGTACACGCCATCACCTTTATTTTCTCACCTCGTCGACCTTTAACCGCCAAAATTTAATGCCGTCGATCTCTCTAATAAACAAACCTCCGCGCGTGTCAGAAATTTTCGATAAAAAGCGCGGGAGTTATTAAGCTTCAAACGGGGTGAACAAAATATTGCCCCCCCACACACATACACATTAACATCCATATGTACAGAAGAAACCCCCGAAATTTTTTGCATTTTTCGACTTTTCGAGGCGTAAATGTAAAAATCTTGCGGGTGATTTTTTGACCCACCGACATCTTTCTCTCTGTTATATATAACAACCGGAAAAGTAACAATTAGTGCTTTCATATCGAACCCAATTCGGTTGTTTTGATGTCTACCGTCTCCAATTCGCGTTTTCCAATTGATCTCTGTCCGATACGCTTTCGACTTACGACTTTCCCACCCTCGATTTCGACAATATAGCTAACTTTATTTCCAAAAATGCCCGGTCGCTCTAGACAATTCGAAATGGTAGAATTTTCATTTTCTTATCTGTGGCTGTAAACTACATTATCGTGTTATCCGTGCCTTTCAATCCGAGGTTTAATGGAGGAAATACGGTATTTTTTTTTACTTTAATCTCTCGAGATAAGTATATTTTTACTTAAATTTCAATTCCCGTTAAGTGTATGCAAACTACAATAACTGACGTACGAAAACAAAACAAAACTCGGGTCGGTTCGACCGAATGGGACAGCGCACAATTTTACGTAAATTTGATGGAATTCTTTAGAATTTTTCGTCGTAAAACCGAAGTAACGACGTCAAATTGACGCAAAAATGTCGCCTTCCCAAACAATCGAACACGGCCGAATGACGATGCTAGATTATATTTAACTATAATCAAGATTTTCAATAAACAAATTTATTGAAATAAAATAAATATGACTTCAAATATTACATTGGCACGACAGACGACTGACTCGTAGCAGATACGAGGATATAAGATCGATGAGGTGATGACGATAGGATTTTTCAAATTTTCAAGTACAGAGTAATAAATTTATATAAAATTATTGTAGTTTTGACTCGACACTTTATCGACGTTGTTGTCAATGGATCCTTATAATCGATTACGTCGTACGGGTACAGTGCTGTGCATCCTGCACCATGTAACCGATTTCAAGGATCTGTAATCGCTATAGAAAATTTGAAAACGACGAACCTAGTTTACCCTATTATTTTTAAATAAGTAGAATAACTTAATCTGCGTACTTATATTTTTACAGACAAAACTCGAATGGTTGGGTGAGATCCTGAAAACTCGGTTGAAGAACCAGAAGTATCTTCAACAATAACCTTATGAACTTCCATGCATCAATCGATTATTACAACCTTTACAAAGGCGATTTTACATTTATATTTTCTTCGTTTCTTCCATTCTTTAATTACCATTTATACAAACACATACACGTACATATATACATAGACATATATATATATCTTCGAGGAAAAAGTTTTAAATTTAACTCTCGATTCTTGCTCGTCTTCAACTGGAATAACGTTAGTTTAAAAGTTTAAAAAGAGAATAAGAAAAAGGAAGAGCAAGACTAAAAGTCACCAAGTGATGGAAGAACATTCAACCAAAAAATATAAGAGCCCAATTTCAAAATCATTATACAAAATAACGCAATATAAATGGCAACTATTGTCTCCCTTCCTAACGTTGTTTATGGCTGTGATTGACCATTACAGTGCTGTATCGTTTCATTCACACAAATAAGTAAATAGGATAGCGCAAAGCCCCTTCGAGAAAATTGTTTAAAAACGCGTATGCTGTATAAAATGCTATCATCATTGTTTTATTGTTCACGCAACATTACTTCTGGACTACAGGGTGAATTTTGATCAGTCATAACATTATTTGTTACATGCGGTATGGTTTATTCCAAGGGACCAGACTGGTTGTGCGATATTCTGGATATTGTTATGTTAATGTTGAAAAGCGGAAAACACGTGTTGCGGAATGGATACAAGAGAAGTGTTTAAATACCATTTTTATTCTTTTATTTTTTATGATTTTTTGGAAAAAAACGAAAAATATCATTCATAGTCGACTGCCATGTTGTGATTTGTTGTGATACAGTATTGTGTAAAGACGACTCTGACGTGTCTACTTTGTCCCATAGAATATTTAGTAATCATTATACTCTCCCATTAAAAAAAGATTAAAAACAAAAAAAAAAAAAATATTGTAATTGTTGCTAGCAAAGTTGCCAAGGGGATTCCCATTAAAAAGAGGTGAATTTAGATGCTCCTCGAAGCCTTAATGTCATTCTATAGCGGGTGGACGAACCCGCCATTGTCTGTGATCTTATGTAGTGATGCACATAATTTTCTAATTTGTTTTTCTTTTTACGGACAAAAATAATACAAGAAATAATGAAAAAGATAGAATTTGCGTTGTGTGATATTCGTTGTGCTAAAGATAAAATTTTAAAGAAATTTCAACTTATTTTTATCTCATCCGAATCGATTAATGGCGAATATTGTGAAAAAAAGGTTTTAAACTATACAAATTGTAAATAGAGGTAAAATATTATCTTGGACATTTCATAATCAAAGTTCATTTGGTTGATTTTCTGCTCCGGAATTGTCCTTTGCCGTGTTGATTTTTACTACCTGGTATTGTATAGATACTGTGGTTGTATTATACTGTTCTGATTTGTGATTGCTTATACACTGTTCTCCATTGTATCATGAGACTCTAAGCATTTTATTGTCAATAAAGCAACATAAGTTTTAAAAACTGATTCGTAAATATTTTAAAATAATTACAGTCGACCAATAAAAATTCCACTATCAAAAGCAATGCTTCGTGCACGAGACGGTCTAAATTGTACCCGGTTAATCTGAATTTTTCCTGCTAAACGCCATTAAAATATATTCATTTTTTAATCGAGTTGGATTATTATTAACGAATTTTCTTTGTTTCTAATTGTTTTACTAAAAATGTATTAACGAAGTGATCGGGAACGAGCGGACATTTCTTAAAAACAATGCAGTCGTAAGCTATTATTGGCGCTACGTACACCATCGTCGGCAATAATTAGATAAAGTCGTTGGTTATTAAATAAATAGTACGAGTGTTGATATAATGTATCAACCGATTGTAACCGAGAGTCGGTTGATACTATCTAAATTATATACTCGCTAATGTCCGGTCATTTGCCTATAACAATAAGCGTATTACGCAGTCGAGGTTCTGGCAAGATCTATTTTTATTCAAACGTCAAAGGCTAATAAGTAAGGAAAATTAATAGAAAAAATTATTTATTGGAGAAAAGTCAAAGGGAGTGGCGATTTTATATTTAAGTGCCGTCGAGAAATACGTCTTCAAACGCCTAACCGAAACGTTAATTGCGATTGTAATCAAATATTTCTTAAATGTCGTTTAAAGTAGTTAAAGTTGCCGGGAACAAAGAAAACTCTCTCTTTTCCAAAACTAAATGTAGCTGTTACGCGTAATTAGAAGTTGCCGAACTTCATCCCTTTTCAGGTTTAAGAGAACGAGAGCGCGCGATTATCTACATCCCCATTGAAAACGGTAATTATTATTTTTAAACTTAGAATTACCGTTTATTACTACAACGATAACCTGGAGGGTGGTCGTAATTAAATGCCATCTATCGAACGGGACGGCACCAAAATTCATATTAGGTTACGCACGTAAGTGCATTAAGTATGTTATTCGAAACGAAAAAATTTCGTGGCAAAATCCACCAATACGGGCGCCGTACGAGGTGAAACGCATTAAAAGGTAGAGACAATGAAGGACGAACACAAACCCGAAAGTAAAAATTAATTTACGTGTTTACTTACGGTAATGATATACGAATTGAAACAACTCACTAATTACAATTCGAAAAACTAATGAGTTCGCCGGCGATGGAAACGATACGGTCCAGCAAATTCGACGCTAGGACGCGGGGATAGGGTCTACACGCTGCGTAACGTTATTCTTTAAGATGTAGTTTTTCGAATAATGCCTCATCGCTCTCGGTGCGGCCCATAAAAATATTTACCTTGGCATTTTTATGCCAATTATGTGTCCTTACTCGGTACAGCGTCATTTATTCCCCACCACTAATCGCATTTATGTAATTACGGTCACCAGCGCGCTTAATATACGTACCGTGCAGAAATTCTCTCCGATTTCCCTGTTCGCTGTTTAGAAATCGAGACGTTTATCGGTAAATAGATGCGCGCAATTGGAATTTCGTATTTCAATCTCAAATCCAGTAACGACTTGCTTAACTTCCCGGCAACATTTAAAACTGCGTATGTGGCGCCATCCGTTATATTTTTAATTATTATAAAATGGCGAAAACCTTATTTTTGAGGGTAAGGTTGGATTTATAAAAAACTGTAAATGTTAATAGCGAGTATAATCGTCATTAAACCTATTCGACATACGATACACGATCCCCTTCATATCCCCTTCCCTTCGACCTTTAATTAACCCTCTAATAAACCAACCTTCCTGCAAAATTTCAGAAATTTTCGACGATATGTAGAGAGTTAAGTCAAAGAGGGCGAAAAAATCCTGCCCCATCCACGCGCGCACCGACGTCCATACATAAAAAAAGACCACCCGAATTTTTTTCGTTTCTCGACGTTTCGAGGTCCCGAGTCGAAAAATGTACATTTTTTAACCCATCGCCATACCTTTCCCTCTGTTATATATAACAAAGCCGGAAAAGTAAAAATGGCGTTACTGTCGCATTCGATACAGAGAATTCCCACCCCAAATGGCGACAAAACCGAAATGTTAATAGTCTACTAAAATCCGATTAGCTCGTTAAGTTCGTACGACGAGAGTGCGAACAAAAGCATTTTCGAATAAATAAGTGGAAGTACCGCACCCGGCCGAACCCCTTCTCCATCGGAACGCCTCGGGCTTTCTAACGCGGTAGATGGTGAATCTCTACGCGTAAAGATCGGCCAAAAAACATTGGAAGATAAATTTTTATTTGCCTCCGAAAACTCGAAGCAACATTTGAAACGAAACGATGGGAGGGAAAATCTCGACTTACTTTACAAGAATGTAGACGTCGAGGCTTTGAGTCTCCTCCCGGTTTAAGTAAGCCACTTTGAGCATTTCACATTCTAACCGGGCATATAGTCGTAAATTAAAAAGTGCCGGCGCATCCAGTTTGAACGGCCACCGTCTACGGACAAAGCTCGACTCTCCACGCAATATCCGCAAAACGGCTTAAGTGAGCCAAAAGTGACTTTTGTATTCGTAATCCGCGCAAAAAACTAACTAATAATTATTCCTAACAGAGAAAATTTGAATTAAATCATAGATACAATTAAATAGGCCTACCACAGAACTTGCCCGCGACACTAAACCGACGAATTTTTGTAAACATTTTTTTAAATCAAAAGAACGTCGTAGGACAGCGTTTACAATTATAAACTCACCGCCCGCTTCTTTCTAATACAAGCTATTCGTAACAAAAATTTCAATATAATATACTAAATAAATATTTCCGCAATATTTTTCCCCAAATTTCCTCGAAACTGCTTTAATTCCCCAATCCGGTCGGCGCCATCCGACATATTTCGCACCCACGTATATGTTATAGACTAAGGCCAGGAACACACGTACGTAAAAATTCTGGCCGAATAGGAAACGCCACTGCCACTAACGGCGGTTACATTTTATTAACTTTCCTCTCTCGTATATCCTATCCTTTCCATTTTTTTCTCCGCTATAATTTAGAAAATTGAAATTAATAGACTCGTATTCCGAATTGAAATGAAGAACGCGCGATCTAAACACTAGGCCCTTACATCGATTCTACTAGACCTACCCGTTATTTGAAATGTATCACCTACGGTCATCCGTAAACGTCGCTTAAATACAGTGTCTTTACACGCGACGCCGACGTGGTCGAACGGATTCGATAAATTCCTCTATTTCATTCGTTTTTCTCTTTCTCGACATCGTCACAATTGTAGGGCTAACCCTCGTTGCCGCCATTGTTAGAATAGAAAGCGCGTATGTACTGTACGTCGACGTCGCAAAAAAGACTTCTCTTTATTGGAGGAATTTTGGCGTAAAAAAAGGGACACGCTCTTCTCCTTCCTCGGTTACGTTTCGGCCAAAATTTCGGAACATTTTTACGCTTTACGTTTTACGCTAGATTTTACGCCGAATTTTACGCGTGGGTGTTCCCGACCTAAGTGATTAATACGGGCATTACGAATAACGACAAACAAAATCGGGCACCGTAATAAATTTCGGGCGTTTTAACATAATTTATCGGATTGACCGGTCGTTACGAATACTGCTATCACCTAGTCGGGCAAATTGATGATAATACGTAGAGGAATGATCATCCGACATACGCTAGCCAATCGGCACTCGTTTAGTACCGAATTTTAAATTCACGCTACCAGTAGATAATCTTGCGCGACATTTTAATTTTACTTTCGTCTCTTAAAACACCGTTTTCTTCTTTGACAAAAGTAAATATCACGGAGATGAATAACCGCTTCGATAACAGATTAAACGAGATAATAGCGGCGAGGGGTCAGAACAGTCAAATTTTTACAAAATCGGTAAGTTTGAAAATAATACAAAAAGACAGAGTCAAAAGTGAAAGTGACTCGGAAGTTACCGGAAAAATATCGGCGTTTACGTAAATGCGACGTTGTCTCCGTCGGAGAAATAGAGAAATTAATCGTGCCCGTAAAAGAAGGTAATGTCATTAAATATTACGTTCGCTCCGAAGAAATATTTCAGATATTGCACCGTGCCCGTATTGCTATCGGCCGTGGCGGCAGATACCGTGTGGAGAAAGATTCGAGTACGAAATATAAAAATATTACGAGGAAGGTGATCGTAATTTATTTAAACTTATGCGAAATCTGTCAGAAAAAAGAATGTTCCTAAGAAAGGCTCGGTGGTTAAACCAACTTTATGTAATAAAATGAACTGGAGATGTCGGGTCGATCTTATAGATACGCAGTCGCCAGCGGATGACGAATATAAATTTATACTCGTGTATCGACACCGTCTACCTAAATTCGTTCAACTACCACCGATAAAAACCAAAAGAGCTGAAGATGTAACCTACGTTTTGTAGACATTTTTACAATTTTCGCTTCACCGAGTATTCTAAAAAGCCGTAACGGCAGAGAATTCACTAATAATATCATCAAAGAAATGTGTAGTATGTGGCCCGAGTTTAAAATGGTGCGTGGAAAGCCCGGGCATTGGCAAAGTCGGGTCTCGGTAAAAAGATGTAATCGAGACGTAGAAAATACGCTTAGTTCTTGGTTGGAGACTAGCAACACCAACCAGTGGTCGGAAGGATTACGTTTTGAACAACTGATGAAAAATCGATCGCATCGTATTTGTAAATACAATGAGGTCATATTTGGAGCAAAGTTAAAAGTTGGACTAAAGAATTTTATACCCAACGAGTCGTCGAGCAACGTTAATACGGAGGAAGATCTAGACCAGGCATGGCCAACATACGACCCGCGGAGCAAATCCGGCCCGTCTAATGAATTTATGTGGCCCGCGATCAATCTTCCAATATTAGCTACCGAAGTCCGAATAGCTCGATGAAAAATTCTGACGTCTAAAAAAAAATGTCAACAACTCACTGCGAGTTTAGAGTTAACCCTCCATTACAAATCTCTTAAGTACAGCGTAGAATGTTGATAAAGCGCGATAATGTGAAAAATGTATCCGTAATCGCTATCTACAATTCGGTCTCTACGGGGTGACACCGCGATGATATCTCGTACCACCTCGAATCTTCCTAGGGCGGCCTCTGGTTCGGCCCGCAGAAAAAGTTTTCTTTCCAATTCGGCCCGGAGGTAAATGTAACGGACACTTTGTACCGTACATGTGATTGGTCAAGTTGCCAGTGGCGCGAAACTATTGTTCGTAGGATTATGACTGAACGCCCCTAAGGCAGAAGACCCCTAACCGCGAAAACGGAAGTCGTTGGGAGAATAACCCTGCGCGGTACGAGAGGAACCGCAGGGTCAGTCACTCTTTGGCTTGGTCTCTGGTTGTGAGGACGTCGACGAGTGCGAGACGCAAGAAGAACGAAGTTATACCCCAGAATAGATTTGAACCTTGGGGTACGAACTCATCACTTTGAACTTGTACCTGGCTAAGATTCCCGTTAGCCGTAACAGTAAACACTGTCGGCCAGCCCTGATCTAGACTGTCTTTAAAAAATTATCGAGGAAATAAGTCAAAGTTGCTCAAACAGTGAAAGACGAAATACCGTCCAAGAAAACATTATAAAAGATTATTTCATAACGCCATTCTCACGTAGCAATATAACCGACGAAGTTGAAGATCTACATCGTCTTCGCACGAAAAAGATCTAACCACTCCGATTTCCAAAATCCAGGATGTTATTAGTATTACAGAGTTGGCGAATGACGAAGAAAAATTCCAAACGAGTTGGCGAATGACGAAGAAAAATTTCCAAAAATAGAAGAAAGTATGTCTAAAAGAAGGAAAATGGCTTTGTCTATTCTTAAAAAGCGAGTAGAAAAAACGATTGATACATCGAGCTCCAAATACACAGCAGTTAATGTTGGCGATACAGATAGGATTCGTGTACCGATCTAGACGGTGCCCGCAGCGATGGAAAACCATTTTAGGTGCCGTTGCGATTGAACATAAAAACCTTTACAAACTGGATACCAAATATGGCGTATTAAATCTATTATATTCCAGAAACCAATTTACTGTTTGTAAAGAAAACTTCGTTTCAGTTGGAGATGTACCGGGAGCAGAAATTTCGCTTAGAGAATGTCATCAATTTCTGCATATAGTCGGTGCTGCTGCAAAATCGGTTGCAAATCTAATAGATGAAAATTCTACAAAGGAAAAAATTACGTAATTCCAAATGTCATCAAAATCTTAACTGCTCGAATAAATAAACTAAACAACATTTAATTTTTTATATAATTTATAGCAAAAATCAAATTCCAGAAGTTTCCTTTAAGTCGATGTTTTGATCGAAGCATAAATTTATTAATAATACTTTTCGTTAACATTAATTTAATTAATACAGATAATGCGTACTTTTAAAACATCTCGTGTCGTTTTTAAAACACTTTCAAATAATTGACAAAAAATAAATAATTCTGAATGAAAAAGTGATTTTTAATCAAATTATCCAAAGAGAATGTAACTGTATTCGTAACGTCTGGTCAATTTAATAAATGAATCGATATTTATTAGACTACGCGCCCATTTCAGCCATTATCAATAACGCCCTATTAATCACTCGGTCCATAACGTATACATTCATTTTAAAAACAAATCTAATAAAATGGGCAAAAACACGCTAAGAAGCGCTGATAAGTAATTATGCCATCAAATTTTGCCCACAAAATCACCTACTACTCTACACTTTAAATGACATCAATGGCAGGAAAAATTCGAACGAAAACTGAATATTTCCATCTTTTCCCTATTGCATCCTGCATAAAATTCTCCATTTCGATCAATGAATTCCTTTCCACTCAATGGTCCAAAAGTGCCAGTGACCCTGGCCTTTTAAAAGAAAAAACAATTTCCAGACTTTTGTTTGCCTGGCATTTATTCCTTTAAACCTAAGTATCGTTAAGTAAGCCTATACGAAAAATTACGCTTGAACTTTACAGTTAGGCTAGGCACGGGAAAATATGGAGAGAAAACCACGTTACATTACGCCAAACGAGAAAAATAAGAGGATTGAGAAATTGAGGATACGTATATATGAAAATTTTTTGTATCGCCGTTTTCTACATTATATAAGCGCAGCAGTAAATAGCAATTATATTGCGTAGTACGTCTTTTAGTACGCCTTTACGACTAGGAAAAGTGAAATTTTATCAATTACAGTCGAACCTGTCTATCTGGAAACTCACGGGAACGAGGAAAAATCGAATCGAAATGGACAGACTTCGAGATAGAGAAGTTCCTACATAGTAAACAGTAGTAGATTTGATTGGAGGTACAGTAGTAAATACACTACGTACCTGTAGTAGATATAAATAAAACATTTTTACATACCTTAACAGAAATAGTTTGTCGATAGTTTCTAGTGCCCGACTTCTTTCAAACTCGTAGCGATGGCAGAAAAGCGGCATTCATCGCAACTGTATTGTTTTGCAACTACAATTTAAACTATTAAAATGTAGTCGCCGAGCTTCGAATTTGTAACTGACACTTCAGTCCATAATTTGAGATATAAAGGTTTTGGGAGAAAATTATTTGAGATAAACGTGAAAAAAATATTGAATTATACCGTTCTTGTATTCTAATCTTTTAAAAATCACAATAAGCGCGTAATAAAAAAATATTCAACAGCGAGTTGCGGTACTTTCCTGACGACAGTTAAAATTGTATGTTGCGCCATCCGCTACGAGATTTTATTTTAAAAGTTTTTATATTATTAATTATTATAAAGTGTCAAAAAGCTTAATTTTGACGGTACACGCCAGTTTTTTGTAAAAAAAAGAGAAATTGTAAATGCGAATAACGAGTAAAATATTCATTAAGTTCGTCCCCACTCGAGATACGATACACGACCCTCTCGACCTTCAACCACCAAAATTTCATAGCATCGATGCCTCTAATATACGCTCCTCGCCGCAAAATCTCAGAAATTTTCGACCACAGAGACAAGAGTTATTAAGTTTCAAAGTGACGAACAAAATCGTACCCCCATACACACATTAACATCCATACATACAGAATAAATCGTCAACTTTGTTTCGCATTTCTCGATGTTTCGAGGTCCCCGACTCCAAAGACGAAAAATCTTGGAAAATTTCCCCGCGTTACGTATAAATACTTGAATCCAAGACGTCAATAAAGACATTTTACAATTTGTCTATTTTCGAAATTTCTTACTACTTTCAACCGCGATATTTTTCAAATTCGATAAAAAGTACAGTAGAACCGCTGTAATTCGAACAAATGGGGAGAAAGCCCAGTCCGAATTAGCGAGTTTCTTACTCAAACGTATTGTACCGTCCGAAAAGTACCTCTGTTTAAAGTGGTTTAAGTTTATTCGCTTTAAACGAGCGAATAAAGTGGTTTGATATATTTTACCACGCGACACGGTAGTCCGAACTGTGGCAAATTTCTTGTTACCGAAGTCCGAATTAGCGAGGTTTAACCGAATATCCACAAAGACGTCTGCGATTTACGGTAATCTATGCGAGAACGAAATAAACGTACGATAAATTAAATGTATTCATTTCGTTATCATTTATAAAGTCGAACATTTTCAAATTTCGGACTAGAATAATCGGAAAATTTACTCGAAAAAACTTCTAAAACGTTAAGAAAACGTATCGCCTTTTGCCCATCCGAACGAGAGGTTTCGCGCTGGCAGGCGGACGGAAACAAGTTCCTATTTGACTTCTGGCAAAATTTTCAAAAGCTCTCCTAAAAGCTAACCAGCAATTATTTGTTGCGATATCGTCGCCGTGCCGAGCTTCGATTTTTAATCATATTTTTAATTTATTTAATTTAAAATATACGCTCTCTACCTCAAATTAGTAGTGGCTCGCCCCCGTACATCATATTTTCCTGTTAGCGACGGAGTCTAACTTCTTTCGGGAAAAAATTTTTGAATCGAAATAACGTGATTTCCGGTTTGCGTGGGAAGTTCGTATACAGTTGTATGTAATCGCGGCTTCCCGTCCCTAATCTTTCCATATCCAGTCTCGTCTTTCATCTATAAAACTCCTTTGGAGACATTAAGGAAGAACAGGCGGTGCGAATTTATTGGTCTACGTTCTTTTCAAATTGCAGCCCAATAAAGACGAGGAACTTTGAAACTAAATCCAAGAATAACTGATATTCCCATCATATTCGCATTAAAAATAGCTCTCGAGAAATATTTCCTTCTTTTCTAGAAGGCAATAATAAAAAGTGTTTGTCGAAAATGATACATTTTGAAAAATTTTTATTATTTGCAGTTAAGAAAGAAAATTTAATCATTACTTTCCCTGCTGTAATATACGCAATAGAGGCAAAGTATGCCCATCATCAAAAAACGACTCCCAGGATTTCACATTTTTTCGACTTCGGGAATCTCGAAACGTCGACAAATGCAAAAATATTTGCGTGTTTTTCCCCGCGCGTGTGGGGGGACACGATTTTCTTCACTCGTTTTGAAGTTTGATAACTCCCGTGCCTTCTGTCGAACATTTCTAAAATCTTGCAGGGAGGTTTGCGTATTAGGGGAACGATGCTTTAAAATTTCGAGGAGATCGTGGGTCGTATCTCGAATGGGAACGAACTTAATGAAGATTTTACTCTTTATTAGCATTTGCAACTTTTCTTTAAAATCGAACTCGTTTCCACTCTCGAAATTAAGTTTTTTGCCGTTTTATGATAATAAGATAAGAAGTTTTTTAAAATAAAATGTTGTAACAGATGGCGCCACACGCGATTTAAATTCTTTTTCCGGGAATGATACTCGAAGCGGGCCCACCGGTGGCCGAGTGGACTCCGTCTCCGCTTAATGGAGGTGACCAAACCCTAAACACCGGAGTTCGATCAGGGGTTCGCGCCTCGCTCGGACGGGCTGGCCACGTGGCGTTTTCCGGGTTTCTTCCACGTCTGTAACGCCAACAGTTTCCCTTAAAAGATCTCCCGGCAGGCGAACGCGTATGACCATTCCATCCAAAGGCTGGCTGATCGGACGCACGCGTCCGTATTCTCGTTTCTCGGCGTAAATAGCTTATATGAGCCGCACACTCCATATTAACCATTGAAAGAAAGATACTCGAGTCGATGGTGAATTTTTTTAACGCTTATAAGAACTAATTAAAATGATACTACTTTATTATAAAATATATATATATATAAATGGACGTGTGTGTCCCTATATTTCACTTTTTAGCCAAAACTACACATCGCACATGAATGGTGTTTGTATGTGGTAGTAGCCCCGAGTCTCCATTCGTGCACTGTGGTGGTTGCGTCTCGATAGCTATAAGAGTGCCGGAGATATGGGCTTGAAAGTGGTTGACTTCGAAGATGTGTAACAACGGAAGTGTTAATATAAAGCGGCATGCAAGATTTACAGGCGGTTTTTTGCGTTTTTGCGGGTCCTTGCAGCTAGATTCTAGATTACGTAGAAAAACAGTCTTTTATATATATAAAAAAAACTATATTACATATAAATAAAAACCCAGCGAAGCGGGTCCTCGCAGCTAGTAATAAATAAAATGTAAAAAAATTCAAAAAAGTTCGATTGGTTCCTTCACACAATAGCGAGGCTGCGGCCGACGTTTTCGCTATTAACGAGAAGAAAAGTCGGAAAAATCCACGTGACTGGGCAAAAACCCGCCACCAACTACCGGTCTCAATTGGTTTTATCGGCTCGGCCATTAGCGGACTCTTATTATTTCCGAATAATTTACGCCCGCAGTCCCTATTTTTCTGCGTAGTGCGAGTAAACTCTCGTTCGATTCGAGTTAAATTTATTTATTTCGTCGATAAAATACGACGTCTTAATATCGAAATATACGTTAAATTGCGGATGGCTAGAGTAATTTTCGTCGAGAGATGCGAAAGATTATTTGTTATTTCCGGTGTGCCAGTAAACTGCTAAATTTAGTCGACGGAATTGCATAAAACGCAAAACTATTAATTTTGCTTTATTCGTATTTTGATAAACCGAATTTTATTCCCGAAAAAATCGTAGCCGCTAATAAAATCGACAGCCTTATAAAGTTTGCGCCAGGAGAAGAAACGGCGCTTTCGTCGTATTCCCAGCCGACTTCGCCGTCTAATAAATGACCGCATTAAGAATAAACCGCAAAAATCATCAGTTTATTCGGACGTTATCGTCGAATATCGGCAATAAAACGTGTTTTTTACATACACAATTTGTAGGAAGCGCTTTAAATATAATATTTTCGGGTCGGTCTGTGACTAATTCTTAATTCGTCGTCGGCGGAAGCGATTCTAAGAAATTCCACGCGGAGAAAACAAACGATGACCGCCATTAAAATAACGCCCGGCGTTTTAAACGAATTATTCTACGCGCGCGGCGAAATAAATTACATTTTATTCAATTGGAATTATTTTACCAGGGTCCAAACGACAATCGGTAGCTTCTTCCCCGAAACGCTCGTCTTTCCAATCGGCAATTAAAAACATCGGTTTTTATTTGGTGAATATTTCTAGAAAATTTAATACGAACGAATGTAAGAGCCGATTGCGCTTTTGCAAATACATTTAAAATTTTGATACGTTAAAGAAAAAAATCCAGCCACCGGTTGCTTAACTTTCCCGTCAACACTAGGTGGTGCCGGGCAAATAATCATATTTTATATTTTTAACTATAAAATGGCAAAAAGCTTAATTTTGAGGGTGGAAATGGGTTTTATAAAAAATTGTAAATGCTAATAACGAGTAAAATCGTCATTAAGTCCGACGCCCGACCCCTTTATCTCACCAGCCTTTCGACTTTTAATCACCGAAATTTATTATCGTCGATCCCCTAACGAGCAAACGTCCACAAAAAATTTCAGAAATTTTCGACCGAGAGGGTGAACAAAATCGTTTCCATCACATACAGATAAGAGCCTGGCATTTCTCCCAGTCCGAAAATGTAAAAATCTCGGAGAGGTCATTTTTTGACCGACGGCATAACGGCCGGCCAGGTCAACACTTCTCAAAATACATAAGACGAATAGGTAAAATTTTATAACCGTTATAATTTTTAAATTCCCAACAAATAATTGCGCCGACGTGGTAAAATCTTCGTAATTATAAACGAGTGACCGAGAAGGTCGATTAAAAGGGAAATAACCGACGACGGGTAAATTGGGAATTATTTTTGGTAAAATAATTTACCGAAACGGGCGACGGTCATTGTTATTTAAAAATTCCTCGCCCACCCGGGGGTGGCTTTAAAGGTAGAGTCGCCGACACGGGCGGGGGCGCGTTGCCGAGGTAACCGATTCGTTCTGGCCAGAGTCGTCGACGAGTTCCGTTGGGAAATTCTCTTTACTTTCCACTCGTTTAATTGTTTAATAAATTGGAAATTGCCAGATGTATCCAGCAAAACTACGTCGTATTATAAATTCCCACTAGCGTCCGTCTTTTCTCTGTCCATTAATCTCGAGACGGAGTTAGACGAAACTCCAGCGATATAAGTTATTATTATACGTTAGTATATACGGTATATACGTAGTTTAATTCTTTTAATAATTCGATCGAAAACCGAAAATACAGTCGATTACCAAGTGTCTCCGTTCGAGAGGACGATTTCCACCCCCGGAAACTTCCTAAATGACAACCGTACCGACCGCGATTGCTTACATTAACAGATTTTCGGTCCAGCCAAATGAATATTTACTAAAGATCGTTTACCGTACTATACATGGCATTTTTCGCGCCTTTACACTTTTAATACTAGAATTTCCTGTGTAATTAACTAATTTTCGTGTCCTAAACTGTAAATTAACACAGAACGCATTACGTAAGAATAATTTTTTAAAAGAATAAAACTATTATAAAAAAATATCAATTTTAAAAACGCGCGGAGAAGACGGAAGATGCTCGACCGTCTGGTAAATTGACAGCGTTTCGATACATTATAATTACGACGAGCGCGTATTAATTGTTAACCGGCCCTAGGAATACCGTACATTCCATTCCCAGCCCAACCTCGAATTAACGTTCGGAATTTTAAAAGCCGCTGTATTAAACGAGTTTCTCGCCATCCCGCGCGTCGTGGGTCGAGCTGGCCCCGGACACCATATTATATTTTTAAAATAACAAACGATTGTCTCCATCTTCAATATATTTTACTACCGATCTCCGTAAAAACCGATAACCGAGTGTGGATAGCTCCGTTATTCGTATTTATAATATTAAACTTTGTATTTCCCATTCATTTAGCCGTATCGATAAGACAAACTGCAACGAATACATTTATAGTAGAATTTTCTATTTTGGGGGCTGAAATTTTCAAATTGAGACCAGATACGGAGAGTTTTGGGAAAACGAGGCCCGATTAACTATATTCGAACTTCTGGTCTTAACTGGAAGTTACGCGATTTCGATTCAAAAATTTTTCTTCGCAACCAAGTTAGACGGACGACCGGTACGACTCTTTCGTTAACGGGAAAAGTACGATGTACGGGGAAAGACACTACTATAGGCAAATTGTCCAAAGATGAATCAGGGAAAATTTGGATTGGATGCTTCAGCCGTTCTCTGCGGGCTCACCTCGATGGTACCGGAGCGGAGAAAGAAAATTATATCTGTGACTTTTGTAAATAAACTCGAAGCAGGAATGACACGCGCATAATCTTAAAACTATGGTTTTTATAGTTAAAAATAACTATGTTTTATGAAGTCTAATTAGTTTTTCAATGGTTTAAACCACCTATTCCAATTACCCTCTATTTGTGACTTTTTCCGATAAATTTTTTTATAACAACAAAATAAATAGTATGTTTTTTTTACAAGTGACAGTTCATTACAATTAGTTATAGTATGTACTCGTGATGACTTTGGGATTTTTATTCGAAAACCAGTAAAGTTATTTTTAGAAATGTAAATTGTAATCCATAATACCCTCCTCGCCTCTATATACTGTAACTAAATGTATAAGTTATACTGTAACTAAATTAGGCCTGTAGTCTATGACTACAGGCCTAATAGAAAAATCGTACTAATTTTCCTATATTAAAGTAATTCGTTATTAAAACTGCCGATTTGACGATGGTGTTTGAAATGTCGAGCGTGATTCCACCGACTATCCAAACACCATTGTCAAACTTTTAGGCTTACGGGAAAGCGGCGCCGAACGTCACACGTACACGTTTACACGTTTAAAACGTCGCCTCCACCTGTCTGTTGTCCTCAGCTACCCGAGAAAATCTCCACTTACACTTTCTTGACGAAAGCGACGCATTCCCGTGATCTGCCGACCTTTTGGCCCAGCGGTATCGAACTGATATCAACGTCGTCGGCCGAAGAAAGAGTCGTAGCCCGTTTCTTCCGGAGTAAAGTCAGCACCCAACTTTCTCCAATTTTTATAGTGTTAGTGCACGAACCTACCCGACGGTATATTTCGTATACTCATCAACTCGCCCTTGGACATTTTTCTATTACAGCCTCTACGTACGATCTATTTGATACTCCACTCTTTACCGACGATTTTAAACAAGATTAAACCGGACATCGACTACAAAAGATATTTATCGCCACGCGAACCTCGCGTAAACTCTCTCTCTCTCTCTCTCGCGACCACTCCGTTAAATAGGTCGGTTAATCTAACATTACCACACGTGTCCTGTAATCTTTTTTTTTGACATTATTAAACGGTTATTTGTTATTAAACCTAGAGTCTGAGTGCAGTACTTCCGGTGCGCTGGCTGTCTCTCAATCCGTCTCCATCCCGAATCCGATGGCCCGCACACGCAGCCGCTCGCGTGATCTACGTCGAATCCGAATTAACGCGCCGTCTCGGCTTCCGTATCAACGAGGCACGGTAGCGTCAGTCCCGACAAGGCACTAGAGAGGTGCCGACCCTACGGTCACACTAGTCGATGTTCGACTTCGACTTACGATAGCGAGTCGAATCGACCGTGACATCACCAAATGTCGTTTGACATCTCGCACGGCAGAGTAGAACCCTGATTTGACTGTAAATTTATTCCGGGAATAACGACGCAAGCTTTTAAGAAACATTATCGAGACGAAAGAAAAATCTCGGACTCGAAATACATTTGACTAGAACTTTTAAACGATCAAATTACAGTAATGCTCTTTTATTAGTATGTTACTGCTGGAATGGGAGTTTTTTCCTCCCCGTAGACTTCCCTGGGAACCGACTTTTACAAATGAATTTTGTAAAAGAGCTTCGTTACGATATTTGTTTTACAATTAAATACGATGAAACCCTTTAACATGAATTATTTTTACAGAGTTTTGTCATAATTAAATTGAAAAGCGGTAAGTGAATTTACTTCACGATTAATTATTTCTGTTACTTCGTCAACACTGGTCGAAATTAAGGCACGAAAGACGAATTGAAGAGAATTAGTGGATTTTTTTCGAAAAGTCAGTTTTATAAATTTCTAAGTTTGATTTTAAATATCGTCGTAATTTCATACGTAATAAAAATATTATATATTGTGCTACGCGTGCATTTCTTCGTTCGGCCGAATAACAAGATTAACTTTTATGACATTTAAGTTGGAATAAATAATGTAATTTCAAATAATTTTCCAAGTATTTACAGAGGATATATTCTTCGTTCATTACATTGTATTATACGCATCTGCAAAGAGAAACTTTGAAACAAATGTGGCAGCTAATTGCGAGTAAGTTTATATAAAACGAATAGGATTTCAACTAAAAACAGAATTTTTCTACTTACCAGGTATTAGGTTTCCTAATAAGAAGAAAAATTTTAAACGGACGACTGTCTTTTACAATTCAGATACGAAGAATATGCAAAATAATGGTTTCGTACGTTTTCATCTTACCAGACGATTCCACGGCATCAGAAACATTTATCCAAAATTCATCGCGTGCGCGCCCATATCGGATGAATCGAAACGAAAAATAGTTTAATCAACGCGTTACAAAAAGTAACATTTCCGTGTTTTTTCTACAACTACATCATCGTACATTTCCCGCAAAATCTTTACAAGTGGCTACGTTAATACTTGTTTGTTTTGGCAACGCAAACATTTGGGTAATCTGCCTAGGGGAGATGCCTTCTGGACGTATTTGAATGGTAACTGGCTCCTATTCGGGCGTTAAAGACGTAGAGAAAACCCTGAAAACTCCCTGCCGACCGGAAACGAACCCACGCCGACCTACCGGTGTTCGAGGAACGGAACCGCGTGGCCAATGCCGGGCTGTCTTAATGCACGAATACGATATCGTTTTCTGCGTAATTACGCGATGCAATATTTGTAAAATTGTCGTAAACCATATAAAACATACCGAAGGAAAAAATTCCAATTAACAGAGGTTCTTTGAAAAATCAAGTCCGTAGTAAGATGATATAAAATACGCTCATATAGAAGTAGGCTGTCATTTTCGTGTTTTCGCCGTAAACCGAACACATTTAACTTATAATTTTAAAAAAATTCCCTAAATTTTAAGTTTTAAAACTCGCTAAATAATTTAATAAAAGAAAACAACATAGGCCTATATAATTATATTATAAAATTCGGACCTATATCTTATATCCCTTAGGCCTAAGGGGGCATTTGTTAAACCCAAATGGATTTCTCGAAGGAGCGTCACTTTTTTCCCGATTATCATCCAAATCGATGGATTGACAGTCTTTTATGGAAGAAAAAAAGACTCGATTCGTTCTTGTGGTCATCGAAAGAAACGCAAACAGTGGTTTCGCGGTTAGTCTTTCAACGCTTCGTTTTATTCGTGGAAGAATGTATTTATTACATCGATCAGCAATATCCGTATTGGAGGAACTTTCGTCACCAACAAACCACGAAAACAATAATATTGATTTCGACATACAGTAATTTCTTTCTCTTTCCTCCCATTATTGCGACAAAATAATGAGCGTAACGAAGTTCTGCGAGTTGAAAGGTCGCGGACCCTTTTATAAGAGATATTTTGGCGGACCCCTATTTTCCGCGGTTAGCTAGCTTTTAGTTATTAAATAATAAACTACGATAATAATAAGCTTCGGGATATCTTACATTATTTTTAGTTTTAGTTAAGAAATGCAGAAAAAGTTGGGAAATTTTTTCCGTATGTATGAACACAGGTAGGCCTCCTACAACGCGGTAGATACGTTCCTTGAAAACACCGCGTTGTGGGAAATCGCGTTGTAGAAGTCACCGACTTGATACAAAAACTGGGATTCGGTTCTAAAAAGAGAAAAACTTGCCGTTTGAACGGCGTTTTTTGAATTTTTCAAACCAGCCATTGCTAGCCACGAATTTAACACCGGTTGCATCAGCCGACGACTGTCCCATTTGTTTTAAATAATCAAATATTTTTAAGGCTTTGTGTTTAACTGCACTTTTATTTAAAGGCAACCGTTTCTTGTTCGTATCTTCTACCCATAATATTAGCGCTTGTTCAATTTTTTTTTTCATTATAGGTGCTCTCGGACGAGCAACATTTTTCGCAGGAATAGATGATCCGGATGCGACTGAATTCCTAAACTTTTCTTCCTATTGCTTAATCGACCGAATAGTTGACTCATTTAAATTAAAATGCCTACCAATATCAGCTATCCGCTCTTGATTTTTAATTCGATCCAAAATTTCTATCTTTGTTTGAAGAGATATATTAATAAATT
>NW_019385454.1:0-6945 GCF_000671375.1 Centruroides sculpturatus | reverse complement strand
GTGTTTTCACTGAGTTACATATACCCGATGATGAGTGGCCGCCGTATCTAATAGTACATACTATACCTAAATATTTCTAGCGGATTATGTTTGACGATTTTGGATTGCATTTGCTTTGTTTCGGTTTAGTAGTTTTGGTTATAGACTCTGCTTTGTATTTGGCATTTGTTTTGTTTTCGTTTGGTTTAAGTATAGGTTTTGTCGGTTAGACTTTTTTAAAATGGCTAAAGAAAATTAATAATAATACTTCTTAACGCGAGCGAAGCCGCGGGCAAAAGCTAGTAGACAATAAAATGACTGGTGGCTAATTACAGACCGATTCCGTATCCGTAGTTCTGTTTTTTACCAGGAGATGTCGCTACTTAGTGACGTCAAGAAGCTAGTAGACAAGGGTAAGGCGCTAGATAACCCGGTCTTGACGTCACTGAATCGTGTGACCGAATGCAGTCGGTGTAAATACTAGAGATGCCACGAATATTCGGCTACTATTCGGTGTTCGACCTATTCGGCTACATTTTTTAATATTCGGTATTCGGCCGAATACCGAATACCAAATCATAAAAAAAACGCACATATTACTCAAAAACGTATTTATTTTAATCACAAATTATTACATTTAATACTTAAAATCTATCAGTGATAAGTTTTGACGAATGAAAACAATTTTTTCAGCATTTGTTGATAGCAAACGATTGCGCTTTTCCTCACAAACTATACCCGCTTCTGAAAATAGCCGCTCACTATATACACTACTGCCGGGAGACGATAGATAAATCAGCGAATTCCGTCAGGCTTGGATACTGTTTTGCGTTTGCTGACCACCACTCGTAAAGGTATGCCGTCCGATGTAGGCGAACAGTTTTCATACAAAGTGATACAAACAGTGATATTTTTTAGTAATAAGGACTATTAGTAACACAATTTGATGTAACAATGAACAAATAATGCGTGTCGCGACACGATCTACTCGCGAATAAAACAAATACGCCTTGAGACGGGTCGTAACATGTCACCCGCGAAATGTATACGTAGTTTGCCGAACATTCGGCGCTTCGGCCGAGAGGGTAGCCGAATATTCGGTATTCGGCAATATCACTATTCGTGGCATCACTAGTAAATACACCATGGTTCGAAAGTGAATACAGGCGTGGTATCTTATCACAATTTTGTTCTATTATTGCCGAATTAAAAAATGTAAGTGAAACAGAAGGCACAGAGTTAATTTATTACAAACAAAATTTGCTGCTGTTCGTTTCTTGAACGGCAAACTTGTCTTTTGTCTAATATTCAATGTTTATATTGTAGCATTAAAAGGTGACCATTGTTCATTTTTTTAACAAAATATTTAAAATTATACAGTATATTTTAAAAGTTATTCTACAGAATATGTAAACTTTTACATATACATATATATGTATATGTAAAATAATTTAATAATTTAATAAATGTCCATTTGTTTTTACTTTGAGTTTCAAAATTATTCTGATGCTATCAATTATTATTATACAATCTGTTATTGAATGTTTTCTTTTTGTAGGTACCGTACATTTCTGAATTGAGTATAGTTATGATCCCGTGTGCAAGATCCGCACGAGTAGAATTTATAATTTCCACAATTTTTTACACAGTTATGTTTAGTTGGTTCTCAATTCCTCTGTGGCTTTCCATTCGTAGAACTCTGTCAAATACATAATATTTTCATTTACTACTGAATGAGCTGTTATTATTCACGAAAACAATTATTTTAAGATATATTAATTAAATGTGGCAATTTTTAAAATTTCAGAACAGAATTCCTCCACCAGGACTCGCTTACGTACTAATCTTACATGCTTGATAGTAAGATTTCCTTTTGAGAAGTGCTTATCACAATAACAACAAGTATTTTTTGATATGTCATCCAATGCAATATTCTCCATAACGATTTCTTTCTTAACAACGTAGCAGGAATAACAATTATCGATGATAAAGTATGGTTTTAAAAATAAAATATCAACAAAAGAAAATTCCAATAGTACCAGGTATACGCTACCTCAGTGTTTCTCAACGGGGGCGATATCGCCTCCATGTGGGCGTTTTTCCATGTTGAGGGGGCGATTAGTAACAATTTATATTTTGGGGGCGAAAAACAATTTTCTGGGCGATACAATAAAACATTATATTAAAAATAATTAGATAGTTTATTTGTTATATCGTACAATAATTAAACAAATAACATTATACTAGTCACTAGTCTATTCAATGNAACAATTTATATTTTGGGGGCGAAAAACAATTTTCTGGGCGATACAATAAAACATTATATTAAAAATAATTAGATATTTTATTCGTTATATTGTACAATAATTAAACAAACAACATTACTAGTCACTAGTCTATTCGATGCAGTACGAATTTGGCATTAGCCTTGTCCCTCGGCGTCGGAATTTTGTAGTGAAGGGGGCGATACTACGTAACGGTTTTATTGAAGGGGGCGATACTACGTAACGGTTTTATTGAAGGGGGCGATACTACGTAACGGTTTTATTGAAGGGGCGACGATTCGTTAGAGATTGAGAAACACTGCGCTACCTAAACGTCGCGACACTGGCGGCAAAAACTATAACTACGGCTACGGAATCGTTCTGTAATTAGCCGCCAGTATAAAATGGCGACGCGCCTCCAGCAGGACACGGAGCGAGAGAGGTGTAGTGTTGTCTGATTTTTGATAAAAACCAATTGATATCCACGTGCAGTAAGATTACTACGAGTTGCACATAGGTATACGAATATAGTACTAAGATTCCAAAGACAGGCACAATTCTGTGTAGATTCTCTACGGCTGGGACTGCGGCCAAAGCCATTAAGGATCTTCCACAGACCCATGCCTGTTTTTGGAACCCTAGAATTCTACTCGTACATCTAATCGTCTCCTAGTTTAAACACGTGGAAAAACACCGGAAAACTCCAGACGGCCAGCCCGTTAACGAGGCGCAAACCCACGACCAATATTCGGTGATTTTAATCCAAAACTGTGGAGTCGGAGTAGGAATCGTCACGGACGGCCGGATGACCGAGCGGTCAAGGTGGTAACCTACCGCTCGAGGGACCCGGAATCGAATCCGGACGAGTCGAGAAATTCCCAGAAATTTCTCGGGGGTGGTCCGTTCAGATATATTGGGCCCCGTCCCTCACCACCCGATCGCGGGCCTGGCCGAACCCATAATGAGCCTGCTAAAAGAGGCCTCTTAGTGTCCACAGGGCGGAGAGTTAAAAAAGCAAAAGTCGTTTTTACTTCCCAAATTGTTACATATATAAAACGGAAAAGTATTGGAATCGTGTCAAATTTGACACTCCAAAGTTTTTTGCAAATATACACGTTTGGAGACTTCCTAAATCCAAAAATGTCAAATAAAGGGGGAAAATTCTTATGTGTATGTGAGCATTTAATTTGTTTAATTTCTTTATTCTCTATTCTGAGATACTGTTTAATATCTCGGAATGGGTAAAGTTTAAGAAACGAAATTTGGCACGATAGCTTGTGTATAAAGAGGCACTAATGCCATTAAATTTTGGTTCTTAATTAAAAGTCGACAGCGTGGAAGCATTAAAGGGGTCATGCGTAATATCTCCAGTGTGGTCGGAATTATGAATATTTTACACGTTATTAGGGTTCACAATTTTTTCTATAAAATTCATCTTTATCCTCAAAATTAAACATTTTCTCATTTTATAAAAGTACTGTACAGTAAAACGTTAAGATGTTCTCGCCTGAGATGTTAGAATGTGTGTGGGACATAATTTAGTTCAACCACTTTAAAGCTTAATAACTCCTGTGTTAAACCACCCGACTCCGATTCAAAAACCACAAAAGTTAATAAGCATCAAAAAGGGTGAACAAAATCGTACACAGTCTAACATCCATACATACAGAAAAAAAACCCGAATCTTTTGCGTATCTCGACATTTCGAGGTTTCCCGAGTCCAGTCCATAAATGTTATGATTGGGGAGGAGAGTCATTTTTTGATCGATGGCTATACTTTCCCTCTGTTATATGTAACAGCCGGGTAAGTAAACTTATCGAATACATATTTACATATTGAATGTGTCAATACTTATAGGAGTCTTTTAGCATTGGAATAAAAACGTTTCTCCGTTCTATCCTTATCCTCTATTTATTAAAGCTTTTATTCTGAGGTCACGTGATGACATCAGAATTTCCGAGCTTATTTTGGTAACAAGTCCGCCCCTGGTCGGAGTCGATATGATTTTACGCGACTCAGCAACCCTGGATTTCATCCACTCGGCTAGTATAAATGATTTTAGCTACTGCTCTTGTTGATGTTTTTCGTTATATGCACACAAAATATTAGCAACATCAAGCTTTTTTCGGAATTTTACAATTTTTGCGAATGTTCTGATGAAAATAAAGTTTTCATACCTGAGAACGCTAAATCACAAGCACAAATTAGTGAAAAAAAATCAGCTGGTGACCAGGTTGTATTTAAAAACCATTATGCTATAAAAGCGTTAACATCATCATCAACAAACACAAATACTGATTGTAAATGATTCTTCTTCCAGATTAACTTAAATAAAAATGACAAAAGAAAAAACAAACAGTAAACCATATTGAAAAAATTTTCACCTAGAAAATTCAGATTTTATCGTAGCGTATTTTCTGGCATAATATGATTAAGTGTAGCATAATTTGCATGTTTGTTTGTTTAATTAAGTTACAACAACGTGACACTTGGGCGATGCCTTCCGGGAGGTCTTTCTAAGGGTAACTGGCTCCTATTCGGGAGTTACAAACGTGGAGAAAACCCGGAAAACTCCACGTGACCAGCCCGTCCTGGCCAAGCGCGAACCCACGACCGAAATTCCAGTGTTCGGGGAACGGAACCGCCTGGCCACTGGTGGGCCAGCAGAATTCGCCAAGTCGATGACAAAATTTAGCTTGAAAATACAGTAGAGCGTCGATTATCCCAATCAATTGGGGGAAGATCGATGTTTCGGATAACCGATTATGTACGAAAAAATATATTAATTTATCCTATCTTGACATTTTTCTCCGTTGCGTGTCGCTTCGCGTTGAATTTTCGTCGATGTTAAGCCTAACGAAGACTATTGTATCGTTAAAAATTATTTTTTTATTTTGTACAAACAAAATAAATATATTGAAAAATATAAAAACAATAAAAAAATTATACTTCAGAAGTTAATTTAGTATCAAAAACGTAAAATATTTGAGTAGCCGGAGACATAGCCAAAGATTGCAACGCCATAGCACTGGCGAAAATTTAAATTTGCCGACTGGAATTCTTTCGGATAATCGACGCTCTACTGTATAGTAATATTAATTATCGTATGTTCGCTAGGTATTGGAAATGAGACGGTGTTGTCATAATATAGCTGTCGTATTTGGAGAAACAACAATAAATTATTTTATAAATAATAATCACAAATAGTAGCGAGGTTGAGGTCTAAGTTTAAACGCGAAAACGTGTACTTCGGACGTTCGGCGCTCTTTCCTGTAAGCCTAGAAGTTTGACAATGGTGTTTGGATAGTCAGTGGAATCATGCGCGGCATTCCAAACATCATTGTCAAACTTCTAGGCTTACGGGAAGCGGCGCTGAACGTCCGACGTACACGTTTCCGCGTTTAAACTTAGGCCTCAACCTCGCTAATAATAAAGAGAGAAGGAAGTTCAGTTTTATTCGTTTACGACAATGCGAGACACGGGCGGTCCGCCGAAGAGAATGCTTCTTGTGAGGTCTTTTAATTAAGCGAAACTAACCCGTATTTAAGTGTTACTAACGTGAAGAAAACTCCTCGCGGACCAGTGAAAACTCACCGATCGACTACTTAGTATTCGATGGTTTTATTCACTCGGCCACTGGTGGGCGGGAAAAAAAGGAACATTTGGATTCACATAATAAGAAAGCACTAAATACGTTACGCTTATTCACAAATTCGTGAGGCAACGTTTCGTATAACTTACAGTAGTTTACATTTAAGTATTATACAATTGTTAATTCTTGCTATAAAAAGATTCCAGCAACGAGTTGCGTAACTTTCCCGGCAAAAAAGTTAAATTGTGTGTGGCGCCTAAACACGAAGAAAACATGGTCTTTAAAAATTGAAGTATTTTTCATATATGTCAGTTACACCCTAATTGCATTATGCCTATGCAATCATCATTCGAAATCATATATTTCTCAATGTATTGAAATCACTTTATGTATTTATCTGCAACTATACACCGTATCCCGATAGACAGCTACGGCGATGAAGGTGGCAGCCTACTCGGGATCAAATCTGGGTGGGTTGAGAAAACACAGGAAGTTTTTGCCGACCTGGCCAAACCCCTGAAAAATGCCGTCAGTGCCCACAAGTTGAAAAGATTAAAAATAATTTCAATAAAATCAACAACCACACGAGTCTGGAGCATCATAATATTATCAGAAAAATTTAAATGCTCGCTTTCGGGTAGCCAATTTAATTTACAGCAGGTAACATTTACATTCCTATTTAATATTATCATCTGCTTCACAATGAAATATTAGAGTAATGCAAATTTCAAAAAAATTAAGAAAGCATTTGAACGAAGTCATTTTCTTTCAGAATGATTAACAAGATTCGAATGAGATGGCCACCTAACGACATTAAATAATATCAAAATATGGTAAAACTAGCTGTTGCCCGCGACTTGGTCCGCGCGGATTTTGCGAGAAAACGCCATTTATATTCAGTATTTCAACGACCACAGCGATTGTTATATAACACCTACCGCCGAGAATCAAACAAACTGTTTTCGATTTGAGCAATTTTCTGGAACGTTTACAATCGTTCTATAATCGAACAAATTCGAATTTAAATTCGAAAATTTTTAAAATCGAAATAGAAAATCTTCCACTTTCAACCACTTTCAAGCTCATATCTCCCGCACCCTTATAGCTAT
>NW_019385453.1:301881-302715 GCF_000671375.1 Centruroides sculpturatus | reverse complement strand
TTATGCGTTACGAAGTACTTATTAAATAAAATAAATTTCGTAGAAACTTCATCATCATTCTCGTCAATATTTGACACAATTCAGTTCTTACCGACTCAAATAATAAATGCAAACTTACTCCATCGTAAAAGTCGAGTTTATTAAAGAAAATTTCAGAAATTTCTTGCTTAAATTTCGCTCTATTTAAATCCATTAAATTCCAATTTTAGTAAGATTTATATTGTTTGATAAAGAAAGATTAATTTCGTACAATACAACAGAATTTAATTCAAGAAATTCGTTGAAGACAATTTGAATATTAAAGAAATATATTTTGTTATTTAATGGCGTAATATTTTATTCCTATAATAAATTTTATTGTAAAAATTAATTCTCGAGGGCATTGTTAGGGTCATTCTTTCACCGAAACTATTTTGTTCTGTATTCTATCTTGCCTTGTCTACAAACCATATATTTTCTCCATCATAAGGCATAATAAAGATGATGTCTACAGGCTTTAATTATATTGTGGCATGTGGAAATCATCATAATAAACAATTACGAATACGCTTCTTCGATTTATTTACATTCTAGTAAATTAAATAAAAGAAAAAAAATAATGTATTAAAAATTCTATTTTCTTCCCTTTACAAATAAAATAAGTATTAAATTTTAATTATTCATCACGTTTCTTAATTAAGTGGTTTTCTTAATATTTTCCTATCGGAGAGTATTATTGCTTAAGTCTTAATTGATTTTCTGAAGAGTTCTGATACAAACTTTCATATTATATAAAAGGATTTACATGAGATTTGATGAAGATCATTAAATAAATAAAAAATATATATGTTTTTA
>NW_019385453.1:289958-300286 GCF_000671375.1 Centruroides sculpturatus | reverse complement strand
TATTTAATTATATATATTTTTAACCTTTTTTAAAGGATTCTTTTTTATTATAAGAATGAATTCATTAACTTTTAAATGATTTTACTCTAATACTTCTATCAATATTTTAATTCGATTCAGCTTTACATAATTTTAATAAAAACATATTTAAATATTTTAAAATATTAGTACATTTAATTATGTTTAGTATTTTATTTTAATTTAAAATCTAACATTATTAATTAAATATTACGCAAACCAAGTTATTTTCTTCGATAGGTAAATAGTTTAATAATGGTTTAAATTAAATAATTAATAAATAAACTGTACACCTTTATCATTATATATTATTTTACTAAATATATTCACTTATATTTTAGTTTTGTTAAGCTTTAATTTAGTGCAGTTTACGTATAACTAAGTATCACACCTAAATTACTATGTATATTATTATTATATGACTCCCAAAAATTAAATTTTTACAGGAAACTAAATAATGAGTTTATTTATCCGGTTATGAGTATTTTAATAACGAAAACTTCCGAGATAATTATTATTTTTTTTAATGGTAAATGAATTTAATGGATTCGTCATCATTCTTCGTTTCGAAGATGTCTCCTGCTGTCGCTTAAAGGGACATCGACACCAAACACAACTTTAATTCTTTTGTTTCTCCCATGCCATTCACTTTTTTCTTCACTTCCGGGTTTTACACTTCATTTGTGAAGCTGATTTTTCTTCACCAATTCCCAATGAATGAGTTTTTCTTCCGCTAATATTATAAATTACCAGTGGAAAAATCATTGTTGCGCGCATTACACCACTACTTTATTTTTACAATAAATTAATTTAATGAATATTTAATTTTATTATGGAAAAAACTAAATTAAATTTTTTAGTGGCTCCATTAAAATACTTTTAGTAGATTTAAAATAAAATACTTTTCTAATGTTCTGTGAACGTAATTTTTGAATATTTCATTTCATTTCGTGAAATTCTTGGATACGTTTTATTATAGGCAATTATTATTTTAATTATAATATATTGTATTTATAATTGAAGTATTCTCCATATTTAAAGATTTAAATATAATAATTATGAATTTTCTCAAGTAGAAAATAATTTTAAGAAAATTATTTGAAGTTCAACAAATATCGTGAAATAAAATTTTCGTATTTCTTGTAGTAAAATGAAGTGATGAAGTGAAATGAAATTCTATACATTACCGCTTCAGGAAAACAAATAATTATTCATCTTGGATATAAGATAACTTTAATAATTTATACAATAGCTCTTCTTAATTGCATTTAAGATTTTTATTGACTTGCTAATTAATAATATTCATGATTTTACACATAAAATATCGTTTACAGATTAGAAATAATGCCAATTAATTGTTTATATTTTACTTAAATCATTATTCTATTTTATTATTTTAATCATATTCAAGTGCTCGAAGGTATAAATAGAATAAAATAAGTTTTTTTTATTACTGATATATTAAATAATATCCTATATAATTTTATTTTCAAGTATAGAGATTATGAATTCCGCATTATCTTTTTTATTAGATTACTGAAATTACATCATTTACTTAGCATTCGATATACTGCCAACTTTATTCGCAACTTTGCTTACTGAACAGGATAGTAAGCAGAAGTTCGAATCCTCCTCCTAGTCAATCTTTTCTTTCAGAATATGCTAAATAAATTAATTCTAATCATTAAATTTCATACAAGTTGGAGACTTAATCATCCATCTTTAGTCCAAATTGCATACAGTAATATTGAATTATCTAGATCGTAGTTTAATATTGAACTAATTTATTCTGTATTCTAAAGCCTAAAGACAACACAATGTGAGAATTTTACTGTATCATTTCGATTTAAGAATATTTGCTAGATTTCTAGTAAATCATAATGGTAAAGGAAGAGTACAGTAAACAATCTCGAATCACTTTTCAATGAGTGAAAAGTCATAATATTTCCATTTATAATACACATTGATTGTAATGAAAGTACCCCTATTCGAAGCTGTCTGGAGAGATATTTAGCGGGCTAAATTCAACCAAAACTGGTGTGTTGACCCCGCAGGACATGCGGAAGATATTTCCATAAAAATAAAAATTATTACTCATCACTATGATACTTTTGGTGCATTAGGTCTTAATCGCTTGATTTTGGGTTGTCAGCACACTTCAGATGAGTATTTTATCGAGGAAGAGTTGCCATACCAGAATAGATTTCACATAAATTGCACTCTTGAATAGCGTAGCATAGAGATCAGCTTAGAATTGNTCACTATGATACTTTTGGTGCATTAGGTCTTAATCGCTTGATTTTGGGTTGTCAGCACACTTCAAATGAGTATTTTATCGAGGAAGAGTTGCCATACCAGAATAGATTTCACATAAATTGCACTCTTGAATAGCGTAGCATAGAGATCAGCTTAGAATTGGGAATATTTTAATTATCATTATCCTGTATATATAGAAGTAATTGAATATACCTGTACAAAAATATTTAAATTTTATTGAATACTTTAAGTTTATTCAACTGTTTCAACAACATTTCCTCGTTTCATAAACTTACAAAATACTATGAAATCATGAAATTCAATATTTTAAGCTATGAATTTTTTCCCAAGAACAAAATTAGTTTTAAAAATCTAGTAAATCTAAAGATTTAATGTCAAATGTTAAATCCTTATGTAATATTTTACTACAAAATGATTCCAATTGACATATTTAAAGCTTTATATAAACTTTCGGCTCATTTTAGTACTGAATTTTTATGGTTTCATTGAAATTATTGATTTATTTTATTTCATATTTCTCAGAATTCTTCTTGAAGATAATATCAAAATATAACTTTGCAATTATTTCATTTTATTGATAAAAATATTGATTTATTTTTCAATTTATTATAGTTTATGCTTAGTGTGGTAACGTGACAAAGGGGACTCTGGCCAACACAATTTTACTTCTTAGATTCCAAATAAAAAACGACTCAATGGTGGATTTTAAATCTCACTATATTTTAGAAAAAAGATTTCATTTTGAGAATTTCTCCTTTTATAAATTGAAAATTGTATCTAAAATTTACTTTCGTATCAGTACAATCAGTAACATCTTCGCTGTGTAGCGAGCCAAATATGTTTTATAGGATATTGATTAAAGTTAATACTTTTGCTGTAAATTTATATTTTCAACTATAAATTATATTTTTCTTGCAATAAATACTTGTTTATTAAACGCATTTTCAAAAATGTCATTTATAATATTGACTATAGCTTCTAGAAGAAATATTTACACGACTCTACATATAAACAATTTACAAAATATATATATTTTTTTCTGAAGTTGAAGAAAAGTTTTCTGCATAATAATAATATAAATAAATGCATTACAGATTTATTATAAAATACACTTTATAGTATTATATAATTTTAAATAAGTTAAATTTATTTTCATTTTATCGAGCATTCCACATTTCTTGAAATATTGGAAAAATTAAAATTTTTCATTTATTCTGTTAAATATTTTAGTGAATTATTTTACTTTATCCTCGATTTAGCAGGAAAATAATAGAGAACATTTTTGTCTGTCTTAACGGAAAATATTTTAAATTCCAGAATGCACATGTAAATTGTCTTTTTCATATATCAGTTCGTGGATTGAAATTAAGGCTGTAGGATTCCAACATTAATGAAAACAATTGCACACTCTTTTTCAGATAATAACTAAGACATAATATGCATTTATATATAATAGGTTTGCATTTATTTTACTGTTGCACAATGCAACAATAAAATAAACGCAAACCTAACTAAAATGAAGTTTACAGTTGAGAAATATTTACTAAAATCTTCATTATAAAAGAACAAATTCATCATCCATTATCTAACCCAAAGGTTCTCAAGTGATGTGCCACAAATTTATCACATGTATTAAATTAATTAATATCATTTTTCAATTATTTTTGTTACTTATTAAAATCTTGTTTAACATGTGCTTAATTTATATATATTATCATACAGTATATTTCATTCATTATGATTTATCCTTTGCTTTGAATTTTAGAGACATACAGTTCTCTAAATTGTTAAACAAAAATTCGTATCTATTTATGTTGCTGTACGTGTATAAGTTGATGAATAAAACTAATTCTACAACCCTTTACAATAATAAAATCATAAGAATAAGTTTACGGTTATAAAATAATTATATATATTAAGATATAATTATGTTATATAATGTTTAAACAATGTTAATTGCTCAGCTTTATGATAACCTCTAATTCGATTTTCAAATATTACAACCACCAACGTGAAAGTTAAACACTTCCATAGAGTAATTATTATCATTCTGCTTTATTAACTTATGCATGATTTACTTAAAAGTACAGTAAGACCCCGCTTAACGATACCTCTATTAACGCTGATTCGATATAACGTGGTCTGCTTGAAGCCTAAAAAAAGCTCAAAATTTACGCTGATTTAAATTATCGCGGCATTTCATTGATTCGTATATAATACGATTATTCCCAAATGCGAACCAATTAGCAAAAGGGGGCAATTCGTCAGCGCTGTACTTTCCTTAATTAAATCCATGTTTGTTTGAAGCAATTTTGGAAAAAATATAGCAACATGGATGCCATAGGAAATATCGACTTCGCTTGGCAAGAATTAACTGATAAATGCGTGAACGAAGTGTGGAAGAAGTTATGGGCTGAAGGTATCCAAGAATTCTCAACGAGAAGAGCCTATCGCTGTATCGTCAGGTTGACAAAATTGCAACCTAATCAATACAGCAGGACTAGGAGATGTAGATTAACAGGATATTGAGGAGTTATAGCAAGTTTCTGGTGAGAGCCTTACCAACGACGACCTCAAGAACTGCAGAACAAGGAATTCATATAGAACTGGAAAATAGTAATTTTGAAAACGAAGTACCAAAAGAATTTCTTTACAGATTTCTTTAGTAAAAGTTTGGTAACGATAACTGAGGTCGTTGATAAAATTGTAGCGAAAGATCCAGATTTTGAAAAAAGTGCAAAAGCAAGACGAGGCGTTTTGAATGCGATCTCCTTCTACAGACATTTGTTTCACAAAAGAAAAAAATCAAGAATTTCAGAAGAGCCAGAACCTTCCTCACAAAAAATTAAACAAAAAAATTATTTTACATTTCTACATTTCTGTGTGCATATGTTTAAGGTTAACATATATTATTATGGAAATTAATATAAAACTATAATAAAATATAATAACTTAAGTTAAAGTAAAATTTGTTTATTTTTGATCGCGTGTTCCCCTATCCCTATTTACTCTATGTTAAAATGACCTCGTTTAACGCTGTTTCGTTTAGCGCTTTGTCGTCTAGGAACGCACCCCTCCGCGTTAACCGGGGTTTTACTGTATTTAACTTCAAAGTTTTTGGTCATCTTTCAAACTTTCGGTAGTGTTTGATATGCGTGTAACACATTGTATCGAATTGACACGGTAGACTCATTATCCGGGATGTCATAAATGACTATGGATGAGCAATATAACTAGAAATTCATTCCCTTCACAGGTTATTGGACTACAATGGGAAGCAGGGGAATAGGAGGAGCAAATGTTACTGGAATTTAATTAACAATAAGTAATAATTAATTTCAATATTTTAAAAAAATGTTATGTTTAATTTATAATTAAACAAATCTTTAAGTATTTACAATTAAAGAAGTAATTAGAAAATGTGCTTTTTAATTTTTAAAGATTAAACAGTATAGAAAGATCTAGATGTGTGCCTTCAACATTAAGTTGCAGCATCGTTTTATATAAAGTAGAAACTGAAAACGTTTATTTTCTGTAAACATTTGTAAATATAATTTAATTAATTGTAAAGTTAAAATAATGATGAGAAAAATAATTTATTTTAACGGCATTAATTATATTCTCTTCATTTTCTTACAATACAAAATGAAGTTCTTAAATTAATTCTTTACACTTTAACACCCCTCTAAAATGTGATTTATGATCGATCATTAATACGATGCGACTTCTAAATCAAAAATAATTTTTCTTAGATAAAACACTAATTAATATTAAAAATTTAAAAGAGTTTAATTATTTTTTTAATCGTTTGAAATATAAAAATTTTAAATTAATTATTTCAAATATGAGTACTTCTTTTAATTTCGTGTGACTAATTAATTAATAAAATTACAGAATTTAAAGTTTTAAAATACTTTCACTGTTTATTAAGGAAGTTGCAGAAAGCATTATTAAATATGCTGGAAAAATTTAATTAATATTGTAAAATTAAATGCATGTATATTGTAGTAGGTAGTAAATATATTATACGGGATGTCTATGGTTTATTTATCTAATATAAAAACTCCAACTGTAACAATTATCTAAAAACAATTAACTACACATTGTTAGCTTAATATGTCCATGGTTTTTTACAAATATTTGGGATTATGACTCTTATTAGTAAACTTCCACACGTGCTCCTTTTCTTGCTCTCAGAATATTAATTAAATCTGTACTAGATTTTCCTCCTATCGTTTTTTAACATTTCTGATTCTCTGATGCTTTGTCAGCTTCATTTTCAGTGGTGCCATGATAGAGAGGAATAAACTGTTATGACTGACAGAGTTATCATCCATAGCAATCTCAGTTTGTTGGACTAGACGATCGTCATGATCACTGTTCCACACTGGAGATCCACTAGTGAACTTTAGATAATCGTATCCCGTAAATTTTCCATACTTTTCATGTACGTTGTTCTGTATAGGGCCACAAAGGAAAGTCAAGAAGGTGGTGGTGTTTTTCCCACACGTGGCAACATAAAAATATTTTTGAGTTAATAAACAACTGTTTTTCAATATCTGTTAAAAGTTTTTTCTACTGAGTTAGTCTATTGAATTAACTATATTTAGACAAGTATAATCGAATTATGAAACTTAATTTCAGTCAACAGTTGCCATATTTGATGATGGAAGAATAGGTAAAACTGTATGCTTTTATATAAATTGATAGAAATTATTTTTCGTCATCAAAAAGTTTCTTTACTGAAAGGGAGAAAATGTCACTTTTCTATCTTTGTCAATTTTGTCTGCTTATAATTTATCTGATTTCGATAAAGAACCTAATCGATGATTTGTTGTTAGTCATTGTACCTCAAGGAAAATCGATTAAAAAAAATGAATTTTGTTCGACTTGTTTTTATTTATTATGTCAAATCAAACGAAAGATTGCATTTATTCAGAAATCAGTAACTTACATGAATTAGGGGAGACCGGGGCAAGATCGGCATGTTAAGCTTTACTTACATTTTGTGTAATAAATACTGCTGTAAACTGAAAAAAAAGCTTTGCATATTGTCTATTGGAATGTTACCTTACTATAGAACTGGTTAAAATCAGTTTGGAAATAAAAATAATTAAAATAATTACAACTTTACAAGAAGAGAGAAATTGACGAAGTTGCCCCGGGTATAGGGGCAAGATCGGCAACTTCTCTCTTTTTGTAAAGTTGTAATTATTTTAATTATTTTTATTAAAGTTGCCCCTGGTATAGGGGCAACAGTAATGGGGCAAGATAGGCACGTATATAAAATTATGTTATTAACAATGTATAAGTTGGAATTCACTATTAAAACAAAGAAATACAAATCCAACACCCATTTAATATTATTACAACGAAATGCAAGTTCAAAGACATATATACATGAATAACAAATGCAAACATGTTTTCATTTATCATCTGTTTGATTTTTATCCTTTGCTTCTAATGTGGCTTTATGTTGCCGATCTTACCCCGCTAGTCATGATTTCGAAACATTAAGTACAACCCTGAGAACAGAATGCCAAGCCACGATCTGGCCACGTGAATAAGTTGAAGTTACATCCTTCTAACAGGAAAAGTAACTTTCGTTATCATGGAATTATAACAAAACCTGCCAATTCAATATAAATGGAAAAAAAATATTATATGGAATTGAACGAAAATGAAAATTTGCTTGATAATTCAACTACGCTTGTTGGAGAACAATAAAAACACTACACTCAACAAGCCACCAATAAAACTCAACTGCCTAACCTATAACCAAAGTCTCCTTTTAATTTGTTTTTTAAAAAAAGCGCTTGACAAACTTGCCCCGCATGCCGAAGTTGCCCCGGTCTCCCCTATATTTTCTCGTATAAATCAATCGTACTCAAATATAAAATTAGCATTTAATTGAAATAAAATTTAAATTAAGTTTTTACAATAATGTTATTATAATAATAATAGTTTTTAAATCAGATCTCAAGATCAAAGACATTCGACATTTAAAATAGTTGCATTTATTACATATCCACTAACAATAATTACAAAAATATATGCACATACATATATGTGTATGTGTATATATATATATACTTGTATTAACTAATGTAAATCATAAAAATACCATATAAAACGATAATATGAATCTTAATACACACATATAGGGTGATTTATTCTTCTACAAATTATTATAGAAAAACGTTATAATTTTTTCCGTGTATAACTATATTTCATAATTAAGTATATGACGTGTTGATATATCTTGATCTTTTAATGCCTGTTTTCTATTTATTCATAGTGTATTTTCAATATGTTTATAGACGTAAGTTTGTACCAATGATAGAATATTAGAGACTTTTGATTGTAGCAAAGTATTAGAAATTAGTATCATAGAATGAAAGTAAAATATAAGCAAGGAAAATGAATATATTAAGAAGAGTAAAAGTAAAAAATAGAATAGAGAATAATGAGATAATAAACAACTTAACTATTAGAAAACGCAAAAGTAGATCAAAGAAAGGAGAGATTATATTAAAGAAGACTTAGAATAATTAAGAAAATACCATAAAATGATAGACTATATGAAGAAAAAAAAAATGCGAGAAAATAGAAGAAGGATGGTTGATTTTTGCCAAACTAAACCTATAAGATGTTGAAACAAAAGAAAGATGAGGATGTTAGAGGCTTTTAGAATAATTTCTAACTCTTCCAATAATCTCATTTCATATTCAGTATGTACGTGTTGTATTTAGATTTATATTGCAGATGTTGCAAAGTAATTTAACCAATTATTTTTGTTGAGAAATTTCAATTAATTAATATTTTCAAAATAATTAATTGAAGGATATATATTTAGATAATAATGGTAAAAATAAATGAAATGTAATGGATACTCTAGTAGAATGGATAGTTTTTGTGAAATAAAGTTTTTCTCTACCATCCATTTAATATATAAACGTACAGCAGGACTAGGAGATGTAGATTAACAGGATATTGAGGAGTTATAGCAAGTTTCTGGTGAGAGCCTTACCAACGACGACCTCAAGAACTGCAGAACAAGGAATTCATATAGAACTGGAAAATAGTAATTTTGAAAACGAAGTACCAAAAGAATTTCTTTACAGATTTCTTTAGTAAAAGTTTGGTAACGATAACTGAGGTCGTTGATAAAATTGTAGCGAAAGATCCAGATTTTGAAAAAAGTGCAAAAGCAAGACGAGGCGTTTTGAATGCGATCTCCTTCTACAGACATTTGTTTCACAAAAGAAAAAAATCAAGAATTTCAGAAGAGCCAGAACCTTCCTCACAAAAAATTAACTTTACATTTCTACATTTCTGTGTGCATATGTTTAAGGTTAACATATATTATTATGGAAATTAATATAAAACTATAATAAAATATAATAACTTAAGTTAAAGTAAAATTTGTTTATTTTTGATCGCGTGTTCCCCTATCCCTATTTACTCTATGTTAAAATGACCTCGTTTAACGCTGTTTCGTTTAGCGCTTTGTCGTCTAGGAACGCACCCCTCCGCGTTAACCGGGGTTTTACTGTATTTAACTTCAAAGTTTTTGGTCATCTTTCAAACTTTCGGTAGTGTTTGATATGCGTGTAACACATTGTATCGAATTGACACGGTAGACTCATTATCCGGGATGTCATAAATGACTATGGATGAGCAATATAACTAGAAATTCATTCCCTTCACAGGTTATTGGACTACAATGGGAAGCAGGGGAATAGGAGGAGCAAATGTTACTGGAATTTAATTAACAATAAGTAATAATTAATTTCAATATTTTAAAAAAATGTTATGTTTAATTTATAATTAAACAAATCTTTAAGTATTTACAATTAAAGAAGTAATTAGAAAATGTGCTTTTTAATTTTTAAAGATTAAACAGTATAGAAAGATCTAGATGTGTGCCTTCAACATTAAGTTGCAGCATCGTTTTATATAAAGTAGAAACTGAAAACGTTTATTTTCTGTAAACATTTGTAAATATAATTTAATTAATTGTAAAGTTAAAA
>NW_019385453.1:286804-288902 GCF_000671375.1 Centruroides sculpturatus | reverse complement strand
ATTTAAATATTTAATTTATATTTATAAAAAAATTAATTAAATATTAAAACTGATATAGGCCCATTATATTTTATTGAATAAAATAATGTAATACCTCATATAATGAGGCAAATAATGCATATTTAAAGAAAAAATATAGACATAAGTGTAAAAAATAACAATAAAACAAAAATTTTCATTAATTTTACCAGTAATTTTAACACAAATTGATAAAAATTGTAGAGAACAAATCAAAATGAGGCGTACAGTACATATCAGACACGTACAAAATGCATTATAAATATCAAATTGTAATAAAACAATGGAAGAATTTATTTCAATATAAATCTATCAAGTGATTAAGGCATTTATATTTATTATAAATGTCGAAAATTACGAATAATTACACAATCAATCACAAAAGACCACTGCGAAACTGTTAGTATAAGCTTACAATAAATCAACGGATTAAATTAATTCTGTAATTGAATAAATTTCTACGACACAATCATGATACAAAATTTAAATAAGGTAAAATATTACTGTTTAAGTAAACAAAATAAAAATTATAAATATAACCAACGTCAATCATTTGTGATTATTGTATAAATACATCGGTGTGTATTTTTGTATCTCATTAATAATAATCTCTAGACGTTAAATTAGTTTAGTTAATTATTTTGATTTGCGTGAAAGTCAAAATAAATTCTGATTTCTTAATAAATATTTTTTAAAACTTCTAGAAAATATTTTAAAAAATTCCAACAGCGAGTTGTATAACTTTCCCGGGCAATGTTTAAAATTGTTTGTGGCATCTGTTATAAAATTTTACTTTATTAATTATTATAAAATGGAAGAATTCTTAATTTATAGGGTAGAGATGAGTTTTGTATAAATCGGTATATACTAATAATGAGAAAAATCTTCATTAAGTCCGATTCCACTCGAGGCATGACACGTGATTCTCTGTATCTCCCCATTTTGTCGACGTTTAACCACCAAAGTTTAACAGCATCAATCTCCCCAATACATAATCTTCCATGCAAAATTGCAGAAATTGTCGACAAAAAGGACAGGATTTATTAAGCTTGACATTGGGTGAAAAAATCGTGCTACCCCACATACACACTAAAATCCATACATACAGAAAAAAACACCTGAATTTTTTCGTATTTCTCGACTTTTCAAGGTCCTCTAAGTTCAAAACTATAAAATATTGGGGTGGGATCAATCTATGGACCGATCGCCATATTTTCCTGGTTGTTATATATAACCGTGGATTCAAAAATTCATATTAGATAGAATTTATATTATTTAAGAATTTATAAAATTATAAATTTGTTGTGGGAAAATAATTTTTGATCGACAAGAAAGACTAAAAATGAAGGATATGAAGGATAAAAGTTCTTCAGTTATCAACGCTGTACGTATGAGATTATAAAGGAGTCTTCCTAATAAAAATAATAAAAAAAATTTTTCCTAGTGAGAAATCGAACTCGGTTCCTGCTGTGAAAATTGATTTATGTTCATACTGTCTTTAGGGAGTACAAGAACATGCAATTTGTCCGAATTAATTGAAATAGAAGAGTCACCATTAGCAGAACTATTTTTTTTAATTTGAAGTTTTTACTAGAAGAAACCAAATGACAGTTTTAATGAGACATCAGTATTCCTTTGAAAACATTAAATAAATTCATTTACAATCAAATCTTTTTAATTCAAACATTAGAGGGAATCCAAAAAAGTTCAGATTACAGTAGAGCGTCGGTTATCCGAAGGAATTCCAGTCGACAAATTTAAATTTTGCCAGTGCTGTGGCGCTGTAATCTTTGGCTATGTCTTCGGCTACTCAAATATTTTACGTTTTTGATACTAAATTAACTTCTGAAGTATAATTTTTTATTGTTTTTATATTTTTCAATATATTTATTTTGTTTGTACAAAATAAAAAAATAATTTTTAACGATACAATAGTCTTCGTTAGGCTTAACATCGACGAAAATTCAACGCGAAGCGACACGCAACGGAGAAAAATTTCAACACGGGATAAATTAATATATTTTTTCGTACATAATTGGTTATCCGAACAACCCAGTCCCCAATTGATTCGGATAATCGA
>NW_019385453.1:284186-286221 GCF_000671375.1 Centruroides sculpturatus | reverse complement strand
AACTTCTAATTATAATTTGGAAGAAAAATATCCTGAGTTCATCATGCATTTGAAACTATATGCAAATTAAGATAACTCGTATCCACCACTAGAGGGCTTGAACCTGATACAAAGTGTATAAAACTTGACAGTTTGGTGTGAAGATTTACTTTGATTTTTAATGTTATAGGCGTCAGAACCTAAAATGAAAGGCTGACGTCTGATCATTTTTAATAATGTAATTTTTACCTATTGTTAATTGTTTTTAATGAAGTGATTTCTTCAAACAAATGTAAAAGGTGTACTTCTATGGTGTGTGAAAAGGAAGAATTGATAGACTCAAAAATTAATTTTTTGTAAATAGTCTGAACTTCTAATTATAATTTGGAAGAAAAATATCCTGAGTTCATCATGCATTTGAAACTATATGCAAATTAAGATAACTCGTATCCACCACTAGAGGGCTTGAACCTGATACAAAGTGTATAAAACTTGACAGTTTGGTGTGAAGATTTACTTTGATTTTTAATGTTATAGGCGTCAGAACCTAAAATGAAAGGCTGACGTCTGATCATTTTTAATAATGTAATTTTTACCTATTGTTAATTGTTTTTAATGAAGTGATTTCTTCAAACAAATGTAAAAGGTGTACTTCTATGGTGTGTGAAAAGGAAGAATTGATAGACTCAAAAATTAATTTTTTGTAAATAGTCTGAACTTCTAATTATAATTTGGAAGAAAAATATCCTGAGTTCATCATGCATTTGAAACTATATGCAAATTAAGATAACTCGTATCCACCACTAGAGGGCTTGAACCTGATACAAAGTGTATAAAACTTGACAGTTTGGTGTGAAGATTTACTTTGATTTTTAATGTTATAGGCGTCAGAACCTAAAATGAAAGGCTGACGTCTGATCATTTTTAATAATGTAATTTTTACCTATTGTTAATTGTTTTTAATGAAGTGATTTCTTCAAACAAATGTAAAAGGTGTACTTCTATGGTGTGTGAAAAGGAAGAATTGATAGACTCAAAAATTAATTTTTTGTAAATAGTCTGAACTTCTAATTATAATTTTGGGAAAATAATATTAGTCACAATTTATAATTACAAAGATCAGCACACGTACACACCTATTCGTTCGAGAATCGTCGCACATCTGAGGGTCTGACCATGCCTATCCTTCTTTTTAAGCGCTCGTCTTAGCTCTTGTCTTTCTCTTTCCTCTATTGCTCTAGTCCACGTATGCCTATGCATACATCATAATACGCGCTCACGATACTTTCGATTCGTCACTTTTCCATTTACGATGAAAAAGTGACGTAATTTTATAATTACGTGACTCATAGCCTGGTGATAACGGAGAAAAGAGACAAATAGGACGTCGATATAAATCACAGTTATAATTTCACAGATTCGAGCCCTTGGTAGCTTGGTAGCCCGAACGGCCCCAGGCTTTCGCCCGTGCACGCTAAGTGACTTTCATTACAAGCATTTAGCTTTCCGTTCCGAAGTCTATCACAACAAATTGAATATCAACTCAGCTTCTTTTAAAACACTTAATAAACATTTAACACCTTATAACGCTGAGAAATATTTATTAAAACACAAACGTTTTCAGCCTAATGGAATAGGCCATTATCAGGTGATAGGCTATCGAACAACTTTGAAAATTGCGTTAAACGAAACTTTCGAACATTACAAATTCAAAATTAAAATGTAAAATAAATTAACCAATCACTATACAAAATAACTATAATAAATAGATTGAATCCATATTAATATAAATAATAAAATAAGGCGACATAAAACTAAAAACAAAAAATAAACCTAAAAGATTAAATGCACAAAAGGATTAAATTCATAAAAAAATATATATATCAAAAAGCATCACATTAAAAAGGCAGATAGGAACTAAGAATTTGTGTGTTTTAACTTTTCTTTTACAAAGAACTTCCATGCCGAAGCTAAACCATCAGCATCCCTTGCATTGATACAGCCGTCCCTTAATTTACTCTTATAAATTTCAATTTTTTCATGTTGCAAAGCCAAC
>NW_019385453.1:234482-279539 GCF_000671375.1 Centruroides sculpturatus | reverse complement strand
AAAAATTAAGATAACAAATTATGTTATTGTAAAAATAAAACGGAATTTATGGTGGAAACGTTATGTAAACCTATGAGTCGTCTGGTGTTCTACTGTATATTTGGTGTTTGTATCGAAGTGAGGTATGTTTCACAAAAAATTTTTTGTACGTTTTTTAGTTTTTATTTGTGTTCGGTTGTATCCATATAATGTTTTATATATATTTAGTTGGCTGAGGAGGGGCAAATGCCCGAAACGTAGATGTATAGCAAAGCGTTCTAACTGAATAAAGATTGAAACTTGCCTAGTGTTGAAGAAAAGTCACTTCATTGTGCCAGTATACAAAACAAAATTAAATATTTCTTAATCAAAAAAGTTCAAATAATTTTTAATAAATTAATGAAATTATGTATCCTCATACATAAATGCATTTACTTCATATATTTCAATACATTTCACTTCCGTTTATTACTGATAAATATTTTTGTGAGTTATATTTACTTAATTTATTTATAAATACATTATAAGAATTTACTAATAAATCTTATTATAATATATAAACTAATTAGGAACACCTATGAATTTTAGTATTACAGTTAGAATTTTAAACCTTCTCCTTATACACCTACATTTGCAAAGATATGGCTTAGTTATGTACACCCTGCTTTGCGATAGATTTTACAAAGATTTTGTAACTACTTCTCTAGATTCTGTGACGTATCCCACGTATGCTCTGTAGGTGACTAGTCTGGAGACCAAGCAATAATGTCAACATTACGGAGGGACTCCTGGGAAATTCGAGCTGTGAGTGAGCAGACATTATCCCGTGAAAAATGGCCCTTTGTAGAATCTCCATGAAAGGCAACACGTGAAGTAGCACATCTCCTGAGCACGGCAATCAATGTTCTCTTGATCACTATTAATGAAGATCGACTATTGTATGGCATGGTTTCTCAAACCAAGACACAATCATATTGGCAGCGTGACTCTTGACAATGAATTTGTGATATTGGCGCTCTCCAGGCGTCCTCTGTACTCGAATACAATACAATACAATTAAATTCAATTATTTTATTATGCACTAATTAGTACATACCCAAGTGCCGCTTAGCATAACTGGGAAGCAAAGTCCAGTACAGAATAAAAATACAAAGTTTTATAAATGAAACATATCTATAAATCGCGTTACAGGTGAAGGTATTATTTACAATAGTAATATGAGGTAATGAGTACGCGAGAGGTAAGTTTTTATAACAGTAAAATAAAGCAATTAACACAAATATATAAATTAAAATGTAATACATAACGGTACACGGACTATACTGTATTAATTACAGCGTTGGAAAATAGTTGATAAATTACAGTATAATACATAATGATACGCGACAATATTAGTAACAGCAAGAACGTTGAAAATGATTATGATAAATTATAAAACGAAAGGATGCGCGACAATGTTATTTGCGTTATATATAAAATTTACAAAATATTACAGTCGTTTAGGAAAATTTAGGGTGAGGTATAACGTATAACGATACAGACATAGAGCGGCGCTAAGAATATAGGGGTTAATTAAGAAACGTTTGGCGAAGTTAAACAAATAGCAAGCTTGCAGTAATTACTTACAAGCTGGGTGAAGTACGAGTAGGTAGCCTATAGGTAATATGGTCGTTGATTAGATCTTTGCAGCTGCATGGCCATTCTTTGCCTCTACAATTAATGATGATTTTAATTTAATGCCACTCTGCTTCAAGCATGGGGCAGTCGAAAATGTAATGAAGAGCCCCATCACGAGTGCCACAGAGAGGGCATGCGTCAGTAGGATTTGAGGCAAACCTGTTTCAGTAGCTGAAGAAACAGCCATGGCCGGTGAAGAACTGGGTGGTAAGAATACTCGAATACAATAGCATCTACACTCAGATACATTAAAACTGTTATATCGAGTCCCAATGCTTGATGGTCACAACACCGCAATAGAACAAAGCTGCCGTGTTGGGATGTTAATGGTAATTGGCCTAAGAGACACCGTAAATGCTTTTGCAAATCGGAACACAATCGTGCGGATTGATATCCTGTTCTCAATACATAATCCATATCAGTCTTTGGATGGTGGAGTGGACTGTTGGATCCAATTGTATTAATAATCTTCTTTAGGGGTTGTTTGAGTTAACCAGAGTTTTCCTGGCATGCGTATGTCTCTCCTACAGCAATCTGGAGTGCATTCACAGAAAAAATAAATTAAATTTAAAATTATGTATAGCTATAGTTTTAACACTTTGACAAAAAAAAATTGTACTGTACATCCAAGTAGAATTGTACGATTATTGCAAAAATCTACAGTTATATCTCAGACAGGTTTGCAAATGACTAAAGTTTAAAATTTTCATTTATTTTAATTAGAAGACTAAGAATATCGTAATATATAATAAGATATATATATATATATATATAACTATTGTAATTATTATATATATTTAAATAATAATTTAAACATACATATAATAATACACTAAGTAATTAATTATANATTTTATTAATACGAGTAAATAGAGGCATATTTAAAATCATAAATAAATATTTTAATTATGTCTCTATTTACTTGCATTAATATAATTTATATTAATTAAAATTATAATTATTTATATAATTAATTAATTAATGTGTCTATATATGAGCTTTAAATTTATTATTTAAATATATATAATAGTAAAGCTAGTCAAATAATTTATTACTTTCTCGGGTTTTATATATAACAGTGGGAAAGAATGGAGATCGGTAAAATATGACCCCCAATTTTTACATTTTTGGATTCGGGACTGAAACATCGAGAAGTGCAAGAAAATTCGGGGATTTTTTTCTGTAAGTATGAATGTTAGTGTGTGGGGGACACGATTTTGTGCAAACAGTTTCAAGCTTAATAATCCCAGTGCCTTTTGTCGAAATTTTCTGAATATTTGGTTGTTAAAGATCGAGTCGAGGGAGAGGAGGGATAGAGATGAATCATATGTGATATCTTGAGTGGGATCGTACTTAAAGCATATTTTACTCGTTATTAAGATTTGCTTTTTTCTAAAAAAATAAAATTCATCTTTACCCTCAAAATTAAGCTTTTTGCCATTTTATAATAATTAATAATATAAAATTAAAAAAAAGTCTCATAACAGATAAAGCCATACACAATTTTAAAGTTTGGCCGGAAAAGTTAGGCAGCTCGTTGCTGGACTTTTTTATTTATTTACAGTATTATGCATATTCATATCTATACAAAAGCTATAATTTACGTATTACAATTAAAAATTAAATAAAAATTTATACAAAATTGAAATGTATAATGAATTAATTTATAAATATTTATTACATTAAATTCTGAAAATATAATATCTAATCATTATTTTTATTCTATTTATATAATAATTACATTTATTAATAATGAAACTTTTAAATATTATAATTCAAGCAATAATTCTATTATTAAGGAACAATTTAAAATTTATTATTAACATTTTTATACTACGTATAATTATTTAGATAAATATTTGATCTTCATTATTTTAGTCACTTTTTAATAGATTAATACTTATCAAGAAATACAATTTCTCTATAAACAATTTTGGAGCATTTAAAATAATTTTATAACATTTTCGAAATATTATATTACATTTAATATTAGATACACATTACAATTATATAATATAAATTTATATATCTTTATCAAATGTATTATATCAATGATCTGATATTGCATTATAAAATAAAATATGTACAGTACAAAGGAATAAATATTGCATTAAACACTAGAAATGCACTTTATCAACAATATTCTTTAAAGGGGAGAAAATTAAAAGTAATAATACAAATAACAAAGAGATAACAGATAGCCGGACATACTCTACAACAGGGTGTCCAACCCGCGGCCCGCGGGCCGCATGCGGTCCAAGGCAAGTTCCAATGTGGCTCAATAAACGTGTAAACAAAACAGACAAATATTTTTATTTTGTTTTATATATTTATTTCAACGCCATAAACTCAAAAATAGAAGTTTCACAAAGCCGTAAACTTTTATACATATTTTATTTTAGACGGCCCCCAAATTCGGGGAAAAGAGAGAAAGGCCAAAAGAGAAAAAGTATTTTTTTTAATACTCTTTCCGCCTTGTGAGCACAAAGAGGGCCTCTTATAGCAGGCCCATTATGGGTTTGGCCAGACCCACAAAGGGGCGACCGGGTGGTGAGGGACGGGGCCCGACATATCCGAACGGACCACCCCCGAAAAATTCCTGGGGATTCCTCGACCCATCCGGATTCAATCCCGGGTCTCCCAGAGCGGTAGACTGACACCTTGACCGCTCGGGTTAAATAGACTTTCTGTTATGCAAATATGGACCCTTAATTTTCCAACCTTCCTCACACTTTATCTTTTGTCCTTTCTCTCCTTTCCCCGCATTTGGGTCTATAATCCTTTTAGTCCCAACTCCAGCTTTATTTAGTATTCCTTCCAGCGTTGCATGATTTGGCTACTTTGCGCCAAAGTTGGCTACCCTTTTTTTAGTTTTGCGTAAAAAGTCTCAATTGGCGCATTGGCTACTTTTTGGGCTACATGTTATTTATAAATATATTAATCGAATAAAAATGCATTTTAAAATGGTGTTTTGTCATTTTTTTTATTAATTAGAGACCCAAATTAAACAAATATTTGTATTTTTCAAATAAATTTTTGTTTGTCTCCTTTATAATAAATGAATCTATCTATTTCTAAGTAAAAATTGAAAGTTTTTCTCTCTCGTGATTATTAAACCATCAAATGTATTTCTTCCATAAGCAATTCTGTTTCAAAACTGACAGTCCGAATTATGAAATTCTCCACTATGTCCTACAAAAATTTGCATTTTTCAGCGTTTTGCGAAAATTTCGGTGCGCACTATAATCTGTTTATCACATGTTAATCCTTAAATATATTTGTATATTTAAGGATTGGACCACAACTATACATAATATACTTGTGCCCAAAAATCCATGACATCTTCCAATGTGGCTCAGAGAAACAAAAAGGTTGGACACCCCTGCTCTACAACATTAATGCTATGTAAAATAAGTAGAATATTGTTTCAAATAATAATTTTTGTACAGGAGATATCTTTATTGGAAATTTGGAAATTGTTTTAATATAATCACACAAAAGATTAGTACATAAAAATCAAATTTAAAAATTGATTTGATTGATTGATTGATAATATTCTGATGATTGAATAATTCTGATTGATTTGATTTTTTCATTGAAGTTATTAGATTTAGATTGAAAGAATTGAAATTTTCGATTGAAATTTTATGCAAATTTCCTAAAATGTTCAGGTGTTTAAAGAAAACAAAAGCATTTATTTTAATAAAAAGCAAAAGCATTTATTTTAATAAGCAGCAAAAGCTTTTACTTCAACTAGGAATAAAGATGTATAACGATTAACATAATAATTAAATAAATACGATATAAGTTAACTCTAATGTGGGAATTTACATTTTAATTTTTCATTATTCATTAAAATCAACGAGAAATGTTAAAAATAGATCATAATATAGCTCATCAAGATAGGGCTAGAGTAATAAATATACAGGGATTTTATTATAATATTCCAGTTCAAATAGCCGATTATATGTAGTTAATACAACTTGATTAGGTCATTAATTTTATAATAGTCCCCAGAGGTATTGTTTAATCAGTTGGAATTTAAATTTATTCCACCAGAACAGATTCATAACAAGTTGACAAAATAATACTTCATAGGCTTACTTATTAAAGTTGTAACAGAACTAATTTCTTTTAAACTGTTTTCTTATACCACTAGATTAAAAAATAAATAAAAAAAGATACATTATTTTCCTGTCAAGTTTTACTTATTCTATAGCTTATAAGCATGATCATAAAGTAATATTTCAACTTTTATGAAAGTTCAATATCATGATTTTACATGCAGACATATAACACAGATTACTTTAAAGCTATATCAAAATCTAATTGTCCATGTAAATTAGTAACTATTTAAATATGATAATTTAATTAAGTTAATGGTAAAAGGGCCAATTTATGTACACAATGAATCCGAGATTAAAATACTTAAAAAATGCATCCTCAAAAATACTGTGTGAACATTTCTCAACCAATTTAGTATTTATTTTCATACTTCTTGATTCACCTTATCTGCTCAGTATCCTACTGGGTCCTACATTTCTCTTCTCTCTCCTCCTCCTTCTATTGAGACTTCTACACATTCTCTCTCTCTCTCTTTATGCATTTTAGACCTTTGAATAGGCTCTAACAATCTAAAAATAATACAAGTTTTAGTCCTTAATACCGAAATTCAATCTTATAAAACTGTTTTAACTTTCGTTTTAATTAAAGATTCATTAAATAACGCGAAATCTCGGATTTGTTAAATATTGTTTTGAATAAATTAATAGACTAAATTAAGAATAATAAATTGGATTTATAAGTTTTCAGTGAATTAGAGTAAAAGTGTCTTCACAATTTTTCCCCTTTCACACTTTGTGATTGGATAATGTGGCGTGAGGAGGACTCTAATGGAGTTGACTACAATTTGAGGCTTTCGTTCCCCATAATATGTAAATGAAATGTCAGAAATCCTTCCCGTGACGGCACAACTATAAAATTTATATTAATTAAAACCCCAGGACGATAATAACCGGACGAAGTGTAAAGGCACTTTAACCCTAATTTAGTGTTTCTTTTGAACTTGTAAATTTTAATTATTGCCGTCCTGGAGTTTTAACTAGTACATAAGATACGAATTCAGATAAAACTAATTGCATATTATTTAATAATAAAAATTTTTCGTGAAATCTGAAACCTTAAATGTACAAATAGATAAAAATAAACTCGAGAAACTGTGTCATAGTATTTTAAAATGTACTATAAAACATTTATACAAAGTCCTAAATAATTACATGTAGTGTAATAATAAAAGGTGGCTTCACAATACATATCCCATTCTTTACTTATTCAGCTTAATCACTTTATAAGGCATCTGAATGGCTTGTTACTTTCATCCAATCTCTGTAATTTCCAAGTAAATAATATTAAAATGATTTATATAAAACATGCAATTATTTATTGTGACATTGTCACAATCCGGGCTGCAATTTTTAATCATATTTTTAATTTATTTAATTTAAAATATAAGCTCTCCATCTCAAATTAGTAGTTGTTTGTCCCTGTACATCATACATTTCATTTAACAATAGAGTCGTTCCGGTCATCTATCTAACACCATTCGGGGAAAAATTTTTTATTGAAATAACATGAGTGCCATTTCGCAACGGACGTTCGTTTATACTTAATGGGGGCTGACTGCCGCTAAGGTTTCCAAATCTGGTCAAATCTTTCATGTTTCTAACACAGATCTTGGGAGTGAGGTAGGACGGACGGACGGACAGCCAGACCAATGACTGAATTTACAGGTCTACAAATTTTTACAAATTGAAGCCCAATTATTTAAATACAAAAATCCGGAAACGAGTTGCATAACTTTCCTGACAAGAACATTTAAAATTGTGTGTGGCGTCATCTGTTACGATATTTTATTTTTAAAAAATTATTTTATGTGAGATCGCTGTATGTTGTTTTTATCGGTATCGATACTTTTCTGGTATCGGGACATCCCTAAATGCGACACACGACCCCAACAAACTTTTTAGCATTTCTAGGCGTTTCAAGGACCATGAATCCAAAAATGTTAATATCTTGGGGTAATTTTTTGACTAATCGCTATACTTTCCCTCTGTTATAAATATCAGCCAGGAAAGTAATAAAAATGGAATTAACAATCAAATTTTCATGTAATATAACAAAAACAATTTAGTGATTTCGTATTAAATAAATAGTGTTTTGTGTTTTGAATTCGAATGTAATTAGTTTTTAAAGCTCAATGAGTCTATTTATTCCGGCACAGATTTTTTTAAAAAATAAAATAATGAATTGACTCCAGGCGATATCTCAACATTAGAAAATATTCTATTGAATTTCTAGAGAATGTATTGATCGGTAAACATAAATTTTGTAAAGCAGTTTGTTTCTTTAAACATTTAAATAAGTATAAGGTTTTTACTTTATTATTTATACTATTTTAAAACTAAATATAATATCAAATAATTTTGTAGTATATTCAAATAAGCAAGATAAAAATTGTTTTTATCATTTACTAAATTGTATTCTTTTTAAAATCTCACTATGAATGGGCTGCAATTTTGAAATTGTAGACTTATACATTCCGTCTATTTGCCTTTCGTTAATCTCGAAATCGGAATTAGATACATGAAAATCGAGATCAAATATGAAAATTATAGGAGCCGGAGATCCGATTCACTATATACGAACTTTCGGTCTGTGCCGGATTTTAAGTGATTTTTTTAAATTAAAAGACGTTAAAAATTGCAACCCGTTATTGTGACGATTTCACAATAAATAATTGTTCTTAAAGATAATGGAAGGCTCAAACATTCATACTACACTTCATACAACACCGTGTCCTGTTAATAAAATGCATTGTAATTGTATGTATTCAGTGTTACGACCTCATTAATTTATTCAATTATTTTATTGACTTATCACCAAGAAAGAAAAATAAAACACACTTCAGGAAAATAACTTTTTACATCAATAAAAAAAAATTGATTAATGATTTCTGAAGTAATATTCCTTTAATATTTAATTGAAAATACTGATCAGTAATTTATATAAATGATTATAAAAATAATTTAAAACTTTACAATTAAATCTCTTATTTATAATTTATTTTAGATATTCTATATCCAAATTACAGAAATGTAGACTTTATATATATATATATATATATATATATAGATAGATTTCTTCTGTAAGTCACGTTGAAATGTTTCCTCTATTATGAGATTCGATCATCCTTTAAGGATAAAGTAACTGAGATGATCATAGATGAATTCAAGATGACCAAAGTGTATTGTTAACCACATCACCTTTTATTGTGTATCATCGGTTGAGAATTTATATAGTTTTTATAACATCTAAACGTGTATAGTGATGACAGGAATGTGAATCATATTCCTCTTGCTTTTTATACGTTTTCAGATGTATAAAAAATTTATTTACACTAAAATTACTTTCTTATCTTATGCATTTTACAAATGAAGCATACATTTTAAGTAAATTCATAAAATTAACCTGTTTAATTAAAGACTTTTGCAGCATTTTCCACCATTTTACATCATAAAAATGTATATTATCAATACCAAGCAAACAAAAGTCATTCTTTATATTTTAATCCAATTTCTGTAATCCCCCTTTTAATCCAATTATAGAATTTTAGGCTATTTAGACTAATTCAAGCTTCTTAATATCACTTATAATCACTATAAAAATCGAAACAATGTCTAAATTAAATAATATATTATTAAATTGCATTATTAAATATTTATTAATTATTTCTTCGCATTAAAAACCGATATAAATCAAAAATTAATAAATTTTTAAGCTCTGTTACATTATAATTATTTTAAAGAAATGCTCTTTAAATTATAAAACAATAATTAATTTTTATTGAATAAAATATATTAAAACATTTCTAAATTTTGTAAATATTTTAATCTTCAAGTGCTATTGTCAACACTAATAACAACATAAATCATAATTAAAGTTATGAGTATTTACATGACTTAATCAAAATTAGTGACAATAGTCTATAGAGAGTTCAACGTTAATTGATGTAATTACAAAACATTATCTGCAGCATAAAACAACAAATTTTATATTAATTAACGACATTATTTTCTAGTTAACAATACGTATTTAATTAATTAACATCATGCATTTTATTCTTTAATTTAATTAAATAACACTAAATAAACAGTAGAGTGAATCTATGTCAAAGTGTTTTTGTGTTCGAAATTCATAAATATAGGCCTATATTAATGAAAATCAAATATAAATATTAAAGGCAGATTAACTAATACTGATTTTTCTGTAAAACAAAATTAATATCGTAATAATTCCTGTTGTTTTAAGCAATGTACCACTATAAATTCATCAAGTTACGTTCATAAAACTTGAATTTTTTAGTCATTTCATGTTTATTTTATATATTCACTTCAATTATTCATTTTTTTGACATTAATATAAATATAATCTTGCATGGAAACGAGTCGCAAATTTCATTCCTTTTGAAGTAATTATTAATATTTTTCTGACATAATAGAATTATATCAAAAATCATTACTATATACATCAATAATATTCTCTAATGCAAACTCTTTGTAAATTAATAAGTTTATTCAAGTGCAAATAATTTAGTTAAGGGCTTTGGAAGTTCTTTTGATCTTCTAATATCTTCTTCAGATCGGTGTTTTAGAATATCTTATGTTAAAAACACTATCGATCAGTTACATGAAAAAAGAAAAAAATATTCTAAAATTCCTTCAACTTTGTTCACTTCTCTACTGGTATTCATTAATCCGATATTTCAATATTTTTCAACTTTTACGAAATAATATTCTTAACGTTCTGAACGGATATTTATACATGCTAATAAGATTTCACACCTTTTCGTCAGTGAAATTTCTTCTTCTCAGCATTCTGCTATCGGCACATCAATATCTTCCGTAATTTTAAGCATAAATCAAGTTAGATATGACATCTTTGATACTTTTTAATAATATTAACTCATTTGGCAGCAATTTGAAAAAATTGTAGATCTATAAATTCCCCCTGTTTGTTTGTTTGTCCATCCTAAATCTCGAGAATAGAATTTGACAAATAAAAGTCGGGAGTAAATATGGAAAGCGTAGGGGCAGGAGACCCCGGTTAACGTATTGTACATATACTTTCGAGACAAACCGGAAGGTACTGTATTTTAATTCAAATCTTTTCCCTGTAAGAAGTTAGATAGATAATTGCATGACTCTGTAGCTGACAGAGAAAGTATGATGTACAGGGGCAAGACATTACTAACTTCAGGTGAAAAGCATATATTTTAAGCAAAACAAGTTAAAAGTACGATTAAAAATTAGAGCCCAGTATTGTGACATCGTCACAATACATATAATAAACGCATTATATGTATATAATAACACTATATGCACAATACATATAATAACATTTACATTTACTAAAGGATCAGAAGGCCACCACCAATAGGTAAAACCTTGGAAAAGGAAAGATAAAGAGTTATAGTAGAAGTGAGAAGAGTGAAGAGAAGAGAAATGTAAATAGGAAAGAATGAAATATGACATCTCAGAGCACCTGCCGAGTGCCATTTATTAAACACAAAAAAGTAAAAATAGCCAAAATACAGTGGTATACAGTATAACTCCCTTTGTTTTGAGGCAGTAGGAGACCCATTACGGCTGAATTGCCTTGGAGCTCAACAAACAAATACGTGCAAATGTACAACCAAAATAGGGGCGTAGACAAATCCTCCATGCCTTTGGAGGGAACAAAAGAAAGCAACCGTTTGTACAAAGCAGCCTGAAACCGGACGAAATGGCCCTTGCCAAAGGGCTTTCACACAAACAAACGCATATGTATTGTACATCCCTTGTCAAGAGGGAGAGAACCTCCATCACCTTGGACGGTACAAAAACGCGAGCGACAAATTCTCCCGTGAAGGGACCTGTGACAATGACATTGCCACAGGAAAAGTATAGCAATCGGTCAAAAAATTAACCCTTCCCCCAAAACTTTTGCATTTTTGGAATAGGAATATCTTGAACCATTGAGAAATGCAAAAAATTGGGGTTTTTTTTATGTGTTTGTGTGTAGGGGCACGATTTTGTTCATCCTCGTTGAAGCTTAATAACTCCTGTCATTTTATCGGAAATTTCTGCAATTTTTTAGGGAAGATTAAATTTTAGTTTTTAAAAGTCGAAAAGGTGAGGAGATAGAGGGAATTGTGTCTCATATCTCGAGTAGGGTTGGACTTAAAACATTTTATTCGTTATTAACATTTTACAATTTGTTATAAAACTCATTCCTACCCTCAAAATTAAGCTTTTTGCCATTTCAAAATAGTTAAAAATATAAAATGTTTTTAAAATAAAATTTCATAATAGATGGAGCCACACGCAATTTTAAATGTTTTTGCCAGGAAAGTTATTTATAGTACAGTCGGCCCTCCCCTATAACACTGTTGATAATTCCGTTTTATATGAATTCCATGTTGTACGAGTCACTTAGATTTTACAAATCCGTGAGCCGTTCACAGGCCGGCACACGTATTTGTAAAAGCTAAGTGACTAGTACAACATGGAATTCATATAAAACGGAATTATCAACAGTGTTATAGGGGGTCGACTGTAGTTTCAAAAAATATGAATAATTAAAAAGCATGTATTATGCTCCGAAGTAATTGTAATTATAAATGCTCTTATTTAAAAGCATTTCGTATACCAAATTACAGTTTATATTTACATTTAAACTTATCACTTTAAAGGTTTTATATTATTACTTTAACATAGAAATTACAGTTTTGTAATAATTAGGAAATAAACGTTGACATAATTAATTACTTCAATATGAATAATAATTTTGAAATAATGAACTGAATTGTTTAATATAGAATTTGAAAATTTAATTGTTTTAATGATTTTTCTCTTCTATAATTTATAATTTATAACTTACACTTAATTATAAATTTTAAAAAATTCTTCATATAATCAGGTTAGTTTTAGTGAGAATTCAAAATATTAAATCCTAACAGAGCATGCTATATTTACTTATATAAATATAAATGTAAATTACTATATATAATACATTTTCTTTATGGTTTAGATTTCTGAAATCTGAAGTGTAAAAGTTAATAATTTTCGGATTAATTCGTAACAATAAATAAAATTTTCTTACTTTAGTATGAAAATAATGACTTTTTTCAAAAAATGGTGACAATTTCAAATCTTCTCTGGCATTTCTAATATTCTTAAAATATTATAAATGTATTCAAATTTACATTGGGAGAAAACTCTAAAAAAGTTCTCATATGTTAACAATATTAGAACAATTCAATATTTTATACGTTTATACTATATTTTTGAAGTGATAAACTTGAAAAATATTAGATAATAATATTACATTATATAGTTTTATAGTTCTATATGTATAAAACTGTACAATTTTAGTTTAAGTTTATATTTCTACTTACAGATTTATTCTTTTATCGATATTTTTACGAACAGATTTTTCTTGTAAGCAATTTAAAGTAAGGTTGTTTGTCTAAAGTACAGTACTTTAACCTTTCGTGTCTACAAACGCCATTAATTTAAGCCTTAAAATACCTTAAGTAATTTATTCTCAAAGGGAATTTTATTCATAGCACCAAAAGAATAATGCTGACGATATATTACTTGAATGGAATATATTAACAACAGATTAAGTAATTATACAGATTTTTATCATCTGTAATGGTCTCAAAGCTCCAGGATTGGCAAAACTAAGTCCTTTTGATATTCTTGAGAATGTTTCTGTACATAAAATATTTTAATAACACAAATTTATTTATTTATCTACATTTTAAATTTTAAAATAAATGTTTTAATTTCTTAATAAACATATAAATAAACAAATGCCACTTGTTTAATATTGATTTATACTCTAGGCCACACAAATACTGATGTATCTATGTCACTAGTGATATGTACTAAAGTATACGCTGAAGTTCTAATTTATAATATAGGAAATGAATTATGCAGTTTAAATTATATCAGTCTTTTCCTTGAATCTGTTTAATGTGTCATAGCTGTTATGATAAAATTCATTAGGTTATTAAGATGACAAATCGAAGGCACTTAATGATATAATGATTATCCCTCCCAATACAAAATGTTCGGGAATTATTCAGTTTCTAATTTATTTAATATTTATTAATTTATTTCTTATATTTTATTGCTAACTGAAAAAAAGATAAAAAACGAAAGCCTTCAAGAAATTATGGAAATTGTATTATAATTGCAAATTTGTTATAGATTTTTAAATTTTACTATGGAAATCAAGTATCTACAACAGATTAAATCTATAAATTGTGTATGCAAATTACAAAATATCTGTAATTTGAAACCTATACAGATAACTAGAATCTAACACGATAGGCCATAACCTTATATATACGTATGACCTTTAGTGTTTAGTATACGTATCAAAGCACACTATATTTAAAACAGAACAATATTAAAATATTTATTATTCGTACTTAATCACAATTTAGTTTAGCCATTTTCACAGTTCCTGGGAAGACCCAAAACAATTCCTAATGGCATTTTCTCCCTTTTTAAATAGATACATACCTAAACGCTTACAATATATANTAAACTTAAATATATATATATTTATTTATTTATTGATATAATTATCACATACGAAGCATTCTAATATAATATCTGCTTCTAAATATTTTTCACGCATTTGTATCAAATTTTTAAATTTATGTAAATATTTCAAATGGTTTAGCAACATAAAATTATATGACGTTCTGATTTGACAATAGAAAATACCGTATATAGAAAGTTTTAAATGCCAAAATACTTCTTGAGCTGATTCTAAATAACAGTAAAACTAAAATGAAAACAAAAACGTATTTAAAATATTATAGGAAAATAAATTAATTTTTTTTTCCACCTTTCTTTTCGTAGATCACTTTTAATGTTCATGGATATGTAAACAATTGAATATGTAACATTTTCTTTATGTATAACAAATAAATAGAAGCATTTCTAGAATGAATTTTTAGCAATAATTTTCATTTTATTGCTAAAAATTGCCTAAAACTTCTAAATATTATAAAATTTTCTTTGGTATGAGAAAAGTTATATTTGAAGTTTGAGAGTGTCTATTTGAGAATCCACAAATTACTCATTCATCCGTTTGTTGGCGAGTTCAAGTTTACTCTTTAATTAGTAAAAAATTATGTTCTATTCTTTATGAAATTTTGAGAAATTTCTTTTTATTTATCTTGAATTTTCTCTTTGTGAAGTCTTAAATTGAATATATTATAAGGTCAAATCAATATAAAAGAAGCATATTTGGATTTCATGATTTACAGATTATTGATGAAATTCCTGTTCTAGTTTCTGATTTTGGAAATTTTTATCTTGCAAACAAATTCTTTATAGGCAAATGCTCTTTATCATTTCAAATTAGAATGTAATTGAATATCGATAGTAAAATATATCTTTGAATGTAATTCTGCAAGTGATCGTGGAAAATTTATTTGCAGTAGCATACAATTCACAAATGTTAGAATTAATGAAATTGTATTAATGAATATAGTGGGTTTTTATATTCTAGTCTTCAAATTTGATTTTCTTTGCAGTGTATGTATTTTGGCTTGTTTATGAGATAAGAAAATTCAGCGGTGAGCAATCTGTCAAAGGTGGTCTCCCGAATGGACTATCTGTAGGAAATTGGTTCATATGTAGGTGATAGACACAAAGATATGTGAAACAGGACAGTATTTAAGAGTTAGACAGGTGAAAAAATCTTGAATATATCACACCATTGATTTCACTTTATTTCAGTTTTTGAAACTTATAAACATTTCGAAACTATTGCCTTAATATATTAGAACAAATTATTACATTGTTTGGAATGACTAATTTAGCAGATTTTTCAAATTAATAATAACATAAACTTGCCCTGCATTAAAATTATCTTACCCAATATATGGGGCAAGATGACGAAATTGGTGATGTCTACTTTAATTAACAATATAAAATTAATTAACTAAGAAACTATAACAATGACTGCAAATATTTGCAGCTATGATGGGTAAAAAATCATAAAAGCAAAGGATGCATTAACGTATGATTTTAAATTGCTGAAATTTAAAAATAACTCGGCCTCGTCAACTTGACCCGCATTTCCCTAGTAATAAGCATAGTAACTTATAAAGGCGGCCATACACGTTAAGTTAATCCTTTGAGGCTGCCTGATCTTGAGGAACTTCAGAATTTCCTATCACCCACACACGAAAAAGAAAATCTCTCAGCAGAGGCGTAGCTAGGGTGAGGCAAGTAGGGCACGTGCCCCAGGCGCCACTCGCAGAGGGGCGCCAAATGGTCTCCAAGACAAACAAGATTTGTTTCTGGAGGGGGGAGGGGGCGCCAATAAAGTGTCGTGCCCCGGGTGCCAGTTATGTTCGCTACACCATTGTCTCTTAAGGCTGGTATACACAGTAAGGAAATCCTCAAAGGATGTGCTTAACAGAGACGAAAAAAACTCGGATATAACTGGCTGGATCGAACATAGTAATTTACAAAACTTATTAAAATATCTCCCAACGTATAAAGAATTATTTTTATTTAAAAATGGATAGATAGAAAAAAAATTCCCGGTTAATCCTCAAAGGATTTCCTTACCGTGTATACCAGCCTTTAGTCAGTCAGTCAGTCAGTCGGCCATGGCATCAGATGACGACATACTGGCTGTTCTTGGCAACAAATTCTATTAAAACTCGAGGGGAAAAGTATGCATAGAAGTCTATGGTGTAAATAGTAGTAGTGGTTTGGGTAGAACTGATCACAAAATTAATTTTTTATATGAATAATTTTTTAATGGAATTATCAATATTTCAGATCACAAAACTAATTTTTCAAGAGAAATCTTGGGCTATAGATTCTGTTAAAAAGCATCAATTATCAGCGAAAGATCAATGGCAAGTCGATTTTACTACCAAAAAAATTCATGGATTAAATTTTATAGACGAATATATATTAATAATTCTCAACCACATCCGATATTAGTACAAATTGTAAACATTATTATCGCAAATTAATTTTATAATTTAATAATTAAAAAGAATTTATTAAACTTTGTCTTATTTTAAGTTGTCATGTTTTAATTTACTTGGATATTAAAACAATAAATTTTTTAAAATGTAAAAGAAAATGATATAGAGTATCAAGATGTTTTATGAAAACGGAAGAAATGAATTGAGAAGTTTTCTAAATATTAAAATTATTTATAATTTTAATTTACTCAAGAAATTTTTGATCCGAAAATAATTTATAACCTGAAAAATTAATTTATTAGGTTATAAATAATAAAAGTTAATAAGGTTATAGAAAATAATTCTTCCAAACATTCACGAGACATTGTTCTAACTACTCAGCGGTCTCACAACTGAACGACACGACGGCACACACGTTAATTAAGGTCGGCCTGCGCAGTCTGACACTGTGCAGGAAAATCAAATGGTTTTTCGATTCTACTCCGGTGGTCGGTACAGTTCGCCAAAACTGTTAAATTTTCCCCCACACACTATCAGGGATTACTCAAGGTCGGGCATGCATGGTTAATCCTCAGAGGATTAACTTAACGTGTATGGGCTCTTCTACTCCGGTGGTCGGTACAGTTTGCCAAAACTGTTAAGTTTTCACCCACACACTACCAGGAATTACTCAAGGTCAGGCATGCACGGTTAATCCTCAAAGGATTTACTTAACGTGTATGGGCCCCTTCAGATATTTCCCTTACTACAATGCAATATATCATTCTCAATTGCTGGTTATTTTAGCACAGAGATGATAAAAATATATTACTTTACCACCTAAAAGTATCGACATTTTCAGTACAGTATTTCTTATATTGCTATTCATATCACCTGTAAATTTACATAAATACATTTTAATCATCTTTTCAAAAATATGTTGAGAAAATATGTTTAAGAACTTTTTCAACTTCTAAATTGAATTTTGTAATAATTTTCATAAAAATAAATTCACTCATTTATGAGATTTTCATTCGATACATGTAAGAAGAAAATAAAATATTAAAAAATATACAACACAAACATTAATCAAGATGTAAAGCAGTTAGAAAGAATGGTTGCATAAGGATAGGACAGTAGCCCTAGGGGTGGTGATGATACTTGTTCGATGACGGTGACAGTAACTTGGCTACAGTCTGANATATGTTTAAGAACTTTTTCAACTTCTAAATTGAATTTTGTAATAATTTTCATAAAAATAAATTCACTCATTTATGAGATTTTCATTCGATACATGTAAGAAGAAAATAAAATATTAAAAAATATACAACACAAACATTAATCCGGTTGTTTTACTCATTACACTGAAGTAAATAAAATGATTTTTGTGGAAATAAGTAATAAATTTTAATTTTTCTGTTTATTAGATAATAAGAAAAAAATAATTAAATTGTAATACGAATCTTCTATCATTATCAACTTTGATATTCTTTAAATTATTTTTAAATTTGTTTAAATTTGTTAAAGGTCATCTTATGTATCAAAATTAAATAAAAAAAATAACCTTATTAAACAATTGAACGAATGTTTCACCCTTCATCAGTCCGTTCTTTTTCAAATATCTGGTAATATAAATCATACGACAACATTATATTCAGTTGTACGATGTTTAAATTCTTTAATGTTTTACAAAATTTAAAAATCAATAATCATCTGGTAAATTGGTAATTTAGATTATTAAGTGAATGCACACTTATACTATTATATGCTAACTAAATATAATAACTTATAATTAAAATATTGTAAAATTTATATCAATTGAATGAAGTACATTCATTCCTGTAATTAATAAACTGTCAACTATTTGCCCGAATTTACTGTGATAAATTCTTTAAAGAAATTCTGAGCTTAATTATAATTACATAAAAAAACCGGGAATATAGGCCTACTAATAAAACAATGAATTATTTTAAAATGTTTACAAACAAATACAGCAAATCATGCGAACATTTCGTTTATCTCTTTTTATTTCAATTTGTGTTCTGTATAGTTAATTAGTAAATTTATATAATTTTGCAAAAGGTAATTTTAATTAACTTATGTGTCACACTCGAATGCTATTGTCAACATTGTATAGAACAAATTCAAATTTAATTAATCTGTTTGTTAATTTTTAAAGAAAAGTAACACACATACAAATATACAGATAACTCACGATAGTATTAAGTACAATAGTATATCGACGTTAATAATTAATGGAAAATATATAAATTCGTAAATTAGGTCATTAAAATTCTGTCTAAAATCGTAATTATTTCATTTATATTCGCTTTAGCGTTCGAAAATGAAGAATTCTTAATCAATTAAAGAATTTAGATGAAGTACAGTACAGTACAGAACAATACAATTGTACACAAAAGTGAAAGTTAATCATATAAAATATCACTAAATTTGCGCATTCGAATACGCCCTTCTTCAGTTGGAATCTATTTGAATTAAACTTTTTAATAATTTTAACATATGTAAAAATGATTTTTACTTTACAAATGACCACAACTGTGTAGCCATTTGTCTGGTATGTGTAAAGAAATAAAAGGAAAAAATTAACCAGTTCATAACGGAAACCTGTCAAAACATAATAAAAAAGTCGATAAACTGCGATTTTATACAGGTTACTGTATATGTCAGGTTTTACTGTATTTTAAAACTATTATTCATTTATTTATGCACCCTTTCAACAATTCTCGTTTGATAAATTATTTAGTAAATGTGATAGTCTTTATGATTTGACCTTACATAAAATACAAATTCTCGTAAACTATTCCACTTAATCTTAGAAAAATCGATGAATTTTTCTAAATTTTTTTTATATAATGGATTTTTGTAATTTTATAAAAGAAATTCTGAACTTTTTCCAATCGTAAAATGGAGTTGGAAAGCAAACTTATGTAAATGATTATAGTTCATTTATATAACTCTTTCAAGAAATGATTTTTTTTTTAAGTTTTAATATTGAATGAATGGATTTAACTTATCCTTTTTGTTATACATATAAATAAATTACATAAAAATTTTAATTTAAACTAATTATCTTCATATATCATCGCTTAAAGACTAAAAATAAGTTGTAACATTACTTCGTTGCAAAATTTACCGAAAGATTCCACAAATAAATGTATGCATTGAGAATTTTTGCAAAAATCTTTATAAGATTGCACAAATTAATTCGCATATTCTATGAATAAAGATTATGTGTAATCACGAAAAGAATTTCAGTAATGATTGAAATACAGTGAAATGCAGAGTAGAGGGAACGAATTTCACAAATTAAAGAAAGCATTTCAATAAATTTAAGGCAAAATATTACCGTATTCTATCTAAAATTATCCGGTTTTGTTTCGTTTACTTTATTGATTTTTGTTGTATTTTATCTTGTATAATATATTCCATGTATTTTTATACAACACTAGACGTTACGGATAAAAGAGGAAACACAGGATCGAAAGAGTAGGACATTATGGAGAATGCAAAATCTGAAATTAAAATAGCATTAATGTCATACCAGAAAAATGAAATAATATATTATACAAAATATTGTTTATTATTCGAAATTTATCATTAATTTTTTGGACGAAAGTCGAATAAATTTCCATACTCGTAGACTATATGGGTGAAACCAGGTGTAACGCTTCCATTGCTTGTCTTTCGAATAGAAAAAGAAATGTAAGTATCCTAGCAGTTTTAGTTTCCAAAGGAATTTTGAAATAACAGGCTTTAAAAGTTTTCTACAATTCTGAATTATTTCTATCTTTCCTCTGTGAAAATTGACAACTGAAGAGTAGATTTGCAAGATTTTTGTTTATAATAGAAGTACAGTAGAGTCTCGAAAACTCAGCACTCGATAACCCGGCAGTCCGGATATCTCGGCCACACCCTGGCAGGGCAAAAAAATCCTTAGTTAATTAATTTTCATTATAGACAGCTTTATGCTTCATAAAGTATTTTTCTGAGGTCTGTCTTATCAGGTAAATTACTGTACACAGTGTATTCATTAATTTTCATTTTCATGTAGTAAAAGCTCTATGCCTTCATAAAGGACGTACTTTTCCTTTGTTTAAAGGTATTTGGGCAGTTCATTCTCTGTTGTATTCTCAAATAAACAATACAAGTACAGTACAGTATTTTCTGAGGAAACACTCGTACTTATTTTTTTAACCCCATTCCCGATAACCTGGCATTTTCACAAACTCGGCCACCACCCTTCGGTTCACATTAGGCCGAGTTTTCGGGACTCTACTGTATTAAATCCCGTCACTCTGAAATAATTACAGTTTATTTGAACAAGTTGTTAATTACAAAGCTTTAACACTGTATTATCCTCAAATTAAACCGATAGAAGAATGCTTCTCGGACCTTAAAAGTGCATACACGGCTGCATGCAAATAAAGATTTTGTCATTTTACATATGAAAACATTTTAACTGTATTGTAAAATCTTTTCCGTCATTCACACAATCTTTATTCATAAAATAAATGGATCAATTTGTTAAATATTTTGAGAATAAATAAAATGTTTTTCAAAATTTTTCAATGCACACATTTATTTGTGAAATCTCTTCACTAAATTCTGCAGCGGAGTGTAAACAGAAGCGAAATGATTTAATTTTCTGAAACTCTCTACATTTTTATTTATTTTGCTTATGAATAATGTTTACGTTTGACAGTATAATCGTTAATGAGATCTTACTAGATCATTCATATTATCTGTATACGAGCTTGCTTATATTTACATTAAAGTAATAGTGATTTATTTCTTTATTCATTGAAGATTCCTGAAAAAGAGTTTTCATGTTCGATGATTTATAAATATCTACTTTTCAATAGTAAATATTGAATTCGTTTAAAATCCATATAAAAACTTTCAATTAGACTCAATAAACTTTTTTTTTCTTTTTCCTGAATAGGCCTCTGTACTCTCCTTCTACTTATCAGCTTTTAATTTTGATTCAACTTTGAGATCAACTTTGCTAAAATAATCTGGTTCGATGATTTATAAATATCTACTTTTCAATAGTAAATATTGAATTCGTTTAAAATCCATAAAAAAACTTTCAATTAGACTCAATAAACGTTTTTTTTTTTTCTTTTTCCTGAATAGGCCTCTGTACTCTCCTTCTACTTATCAGCTTTTAATTTTGAGATCAACTTTGCTAACATAATCGGGTTTATTACATTAAAATATATTATTTCGCTAAATTATATTTAGTTTTTGTTTTTTATTGATATTTACATTTAAAAATTACAATGTTTGTTTCTATAGAGAGATCCAACAACGAGTTGCATAACTTTTCCGGCAAGAGTTAAAATTGTATGTGGTGCCATCTGTTATAAAATAATTTTATTTTAAAATGTTATATTATTAATTATTATAAAATTGCAAACAGTTTAAGTTTTAGAGTAGAGAAGAGTTTAAAAAAAAAAGGAAATATTAATAACGAGTAAAATTATTAACTCCGATCCCACTCGAGACATGACCTTCTATATCTCCCCAATCCCTCAATCTTTAACCACAAAAATTTAATAGCATCAATTCCCCTAATATAAAAACTTCCCTGCAAAATTTCAGAAAATTTCGACAAAAGACACAGGAGTTATTAAACTTTAAAAAGAGTGAACAAAATCGTGCTCCCCCCACACAAATACCCATATGTATAGAATACTCCTAAATTTTTTTGCATATCTCGACGTTTGAAAGTCCCGAATCCATTAATGTAAAAATCTTAAGGGGGACATTTGTTGACCGATTGCCGCCATACTTTTCCTCTGTTACATATGACAACCGAGAAAGTAAAAACAATATAAGTTGTCTAAAATTTTAGACATGCAAAGGTATGGTTTATACATTTTCAGAGTTAATTACAAATGTTTTTAAGTTATTTTAATAATTGATAATGGTCTTAAATCATACCCTTAGATCTAAATTTAAATAACCATAATGGATATTTAAAATTCAACGTAGTTTTAATAGATTAACTTTAAAGTAGAAAACAATAAAATAAAGTTGTAAGGAACTGTCAAGAGTTTAAGGAACTCATTGAAAAAATCTATATTTAAATTATAAAAAATTAAAATATAAATTTATAATTTTACATTAAAAAAGTTTCTCTAATAAAAATTTACAGTAATTCTGAATTCACTCGAAGCAATTTCTGACATTATTAACTGTTTTCAATTTACTTTTATTCACTTTTCTTTTCAAAATAATATGGTAATTTCAATGTAGTGACAGTGAAAAGAAATTAAAAAGATATTTTAGAAGTCGTTTTAATAGTTTCTTTCTTTTCTAAATAGATTTTTACAAATCCTCTATATATTAGAAGCTGCAATTTTTCAGAAATAAGGCAATTTAGAATTTAAGAAAGTGAATGAATTTAAGAATTATAAAAACATCCCTTTAAGCTTGCATGCATTTTAACAAGCAGACTTTAAAACAAATGTGTACCTTAAAATTGCCATTAATGAAAGTCTAATTATATAAAAATATCACATATTCGGTTTATACGCCCCGGATAAACGGTTATCCCTAATTATTCAATTGACTGATATTTATTTCTATAAATTATTCAACAGAATGTTAAAGAATTTTATATTAAATTTTCTAGTGTTTTTTAGATTCAAATACTTTATGAACAGTTTAATTTAAGCAAACATTGATTGTATTGCAAAATTCAAATTGCACTGTCGTTCGTCTGTTTGTCTGTTGTCAGTCCTTCGTTAAACTTAAGACGAGATGAAAAAAGCTGAGTCAGGAAGTTCGATTAAATATATACTAAATACCAGTCTCGACCGGAAGTCACGTGGTTTCAATTGTTCTTACATTTAAAAATTATAATGTTTGTTTTTATAGATAGATCCAGCAAAAAAAATGGCCCAAACTCTATTAACAGATATTTATTTTATGATTATTTTAATAATTAAAGCAGTTTTTAAAATATATATCGGTTAATTGATTTTTAGGTCAGCCTCTATTTTAAAATAATAAAATTACTACATTATATTACAGGAATAATAATATTATTTGTATTTAATTTGTATAGTCGAGAAAAACAATAAAAAGTGATTTACTTTAACATTATGTCTACAGCAATTTTTTTATTTTCAGACATTAATTTCGCCACTTTTCAATCCAAATAAAGACAATCAATAAAAATTTTTAATATTGGTAAGAACTTGTGCATGCAAGAGGGTTAAATGAGTTCAATGTTGAACATAATAAAAGATTGTTCGGTTTTATACGAGGGAAATTGAATTGATTTGATTTTCATCAAATTGATTTTCATCAGAAATATATTTTATTGAGAAATTGTAATGAATTACTGAAATTCATTTAAAATGAATCATCATCAGACATTTCATGGGCCTCAAAATTAAAAATATCAAAGCAGGATGTATTAAAACTTTCCAAAAATTCCCAAAAATAAAAACAATTCTGAAACCATTTAGAACTTCCCAAAACTTTCCAAACTTTAAACATTTTTTATTCCCTCTTCCAGGCACACTTTCTCACCTATATCAAAAACATCTATTAATTGGGCTGCAATTTTCAAATTGTACCCCTATAAACTCCTAATGTGATCTGACTGTCCTTCATTGATCTAGAAAACGGAGTTACATAAATGAAAGTGATACCAGATGTGGAAATTTTATGGGCATAAGGCCCCGATTAACTGTATATGAACTTCCGACTTTGATTAAAGTCACGTGATTTTAATTCTAAAATTTTCTCTAGAACGGAGTTAGATATTGACTGGCATAAATCGATTATTATCAAGAGAAGTATGATGTACAGGGAAAACACTATTAAAATTCAGAGCATGTATTTTAAATTAAATAAATTGAAAATATAATTAAAAATTGCTGCCGGGGATCGTGAAGATGTTACAATAAATAATTGCTCGTTTAATTTATAAAATTTTCCTCTAATTTTTATAAATTTTTCTTAAATTTAAAACTAAAAACTTCAAAACTTAAAAGAATTTAAAATATTTTTATTCATATTGAACCACTTAGATTGTTTAATACGGAACTTATCCATATTCACTATAATTTTCGTTATAAATTATATACATTATTCAATGAATATGGCGTGAAACTTCAAAAGTATTTTTTGTCTTCGTGACAGAAATAATATTAAAGTGATCTAAACTTAAACATGAATTTCCATGATATAGCGCAAAAAACTATGTAATAAGACTTTAATGCGTAAATTTTAATACAATGTATATTATTGTATGCTCTAGCTCAGGGATGTCCAATCCGCGGCCCAATAAACGTGTAAACAAAACCGAAAAATTAAAAAAAATGTTTTTATTTATTTAATTCAAGGCATAAACTCAAAAATGAAGTTTCACGAAGCCGTAAACCTTTATTCATATTTTATTTTTGAGCGGAAAGGAAATATTTTCAAATACTTGGAGACGTGTAAATGAAGAAGGATTACTAAATAAAGTTGGAGTTGTGACTCAAAGGATTATAGACCCAAATTTGGGGAAAGGAGAGAAAGGACAAAAGATAAAAAGTAGCGATAAAGGTTAAATAGATCTTCTGTTACGTAAATATTAACCCTTAATTTTCCAACTTTCCTCATTTCTTTATCTTTTGTCCTTTCTCTCCTTTCCCCGCATTTGGGTCTATAATCCTTTAAGTCACAACTCCAGCTTTATTTAGTATTCTTCCAGCATTGCAAGATTTGGCTGCATTGCGCCAAATGTGGCTACGTATTATTTATAAATATATTAGTTGAATAAAAATGCACTTTAAAATGGTGTTTCGTCGCTTTTGATTAATTAGAGACTCAAATAAAACAAATATTTGTGTTTTTCAAATAAATTTTCGTTTGTATCTTTTATAATAAATGAATTTATCTATTTCTATGTCTCCATTTATCAGTACATCTTTATTCTCCCAGTTCATTGATTGAAAAACACTTTCTAATACATTTGTAAAGTTTTGTGGAGATAGTATCACCTTTTAATATCGTTGGTATCTTGAAGCAAACGAACTTTTGCGCTTGCTCCTTCATGCCTCTTGCCCCAAATGGAGACCATCTGACTTATCTTTAATTTGCTGACGACGTAACCATCATTACAGATAGCCGTTCAGAGCTCCAGGACATGGTTCAAGAACTTGCAAACAAAAGTAAAGAAGTTGCTTTAAAGATGAACTTGAACAAGACGAAAATTATGTACAACAGTTTCGTACGTGAAGAAACACTACTAGTAGATAACATGGAATTGGAATAGGTAGATGCTTACATTTATCTGAGACAAAGAATATCAATGGATGGCAACATCAAGGAGGAAATAAACAGACGTGTAAAACTTGGTTGGAGTGCTTTTGGTAGGAATAGTATAGTCTTGAAAAATCAACAGATGCCCCTGTGCCTGAAACGCAAGGTTTTTGATCAGTGTGTCTTGTCAGTTCTCACTTATGGATCAGAAACTTGGACTCTTAGAAAATCAGAGATCCAAAGACTACAGACTACCCAAAGAAACATAGAAAGGGGTATGCTTGGCATAACAAGGAGCGATCAGAAACGTATAACTTGAATCAGGAAAATGACAGGAGTTGCCGATATCATCGCTAGAGTATAATCCCTCAAGTGGCAGTGGACTGGACATATTGCAAAAAGAACTGACCATCGTTGGACATCTGAAGTTCTTGATTGGATACCAAGAGATCGAAAACGACCAAGAAGACGTCCTCACCCTCGGTGGGTTGATGAGATCAAGAGGCATCTTGGCACAACATGGAAGCGAAGTGCTCAAAACAAAAGATTGTGGAAGAGGCTTGGGGAGACCTTCATTTTGCAGTGGATTGATAACGATGATGATGATGATGATGATGATCTATTTCTACATAAAAATTGAAAGTGTCTGTAGAAGTAATTTTTTAAAATATCCTTTTTCGTGATAAAGTTTTAATACTTATTATTATAATCTAGACATGTTAATCCTTAAATATACTTGTATATTGGGCCACAAGTATAGCCTATATTATATATACTTGTGGCCCAAAACTCCTTCTGCGGCCCAGAGAAACAAAAAGGTTGGACACCCCTGCTTTAGCTTAAACCACTTGTATCTAATAATAAAATAGTACCAAATTTTATTTAAAAAATAACTTAATTAATTAAAAATAAATTTAATTTTTCAATTCTCAAAATAGCGGGGCTCCTAATCATTTTGCTTGTTTCCATTCTTTTTAAGTTTAAATTTAATTTCTTAATCCTATTCTACTGTATAATTATTCAAATTGATAATAAATTAAACGTTTACAGAATAAAATAAAACAATCAAATAGGAATTTATATTATTATATTTTTATTAACAACTAGTTGTACCTGGCCACGCGTTGCTGTGGCTCATGATGTATCTATTATCAATGTATAACACTCCCCATGAGAGGAGTTTCGAAAAAATCCCTTCTTGGGGGACATTCTCTTGACGTACCCTATTAAAATTCAATCGAAAACGAAAAAACCGCATCTAAAATAGTACATAGAAGCCGAGTTCTTCAAGGTAAGACTTAATCTTGTCCCTTTCCCCCGCGGGGGGAATTTCAACATCTATATAATATAAAAACACGCGCGTATTCGAATGCAACATTGTGTCAAAATTTCAAAGCAATCTGTTAAGGACTTTCGGAGATTTACGATTTTAAACAAACGAACATTTACATTTTTATTTATATAGATAAATCAAAGTTTTGTGTTTTAGTATATTTAAAAAGGCTTCCCAAACTACTTTCGGTAAAGATAAAAAGTCTTTGGAAGTCGTTAGCAAGCATGGTTCCTAGTTAGAAGCATATATGAGTTGGGAATGCTACGTGTTACGAACTCGTTCAATAAATGGTTACATTGAATGAATTAACACCACGTGACATTTTCAACACCTTCAGATCATTCATTACTCGCCTAACTCAAGACTTGCACCCTGATCTAAAATATTTGAGCTCTATTAATTTTATTGCTCTTCTTTCTTGCTTTTTTCCTTTAAAATTCAATATAATTGGGAAAGTTTTCGATGTTACACAGTCTGTTTTGAAATTCATGAATATGATTTGCTTGCCTTGAGTTTTTGTGTCCATACGATAAGAATACCACAAATTGAACCTATATCTATAATTTTTTATTAAACTATCATCATAGTTATGTATCAAAATATAATTATTTTCTAAATAGTCAAATATCAAAAGCAAAAGTTATTAGAATATATAAATATTTTTTCTTATTTGCGCTGCAGACAATAAGGTGTTATTTGCCTTGTATATAGAAGGAATAAATTACATTGAATTACCAGAATACTTTCTGTAACATCCAAGATTAATTTTATATCAAACGTGTCTAATAGAATTTTGAAGGCAGTTGTATAGATAATTTTTATGAATATAATGAATAGATATTATCTTAATTATTTATTTCATTATTATATAAACGGCATAATAATTAAATAGGTGTGTAATTATAATATAACACGTAATTTAAAAATCTGACGAAGATTGAAAACAACTACAAATAAATAAGTGTATTGCATTGAAATACACTATTATGCAATGTTACTAATATTAAGCAAGGAGGCGTTGGAATCGAAATTTTATTACCACGGACTTAACATATTAATTAATTAATTAAATATGTAATTACCATTGTGTGCCAAGAAAACGAATTAATACGAGAAGAAACAGGTTTTACGGCAAAGTCTGCTACCTCTCTCTAGATAATAGATAAGATGATGTTATAGCTGTTGGCGCTTATCTGACGATCAGCCTGTGGAGATGCTACCCTAAATGATCATTTCTTGATTATCTGTCTGAGTATAATGTCTCCAGACAGATCACCAAGTAATGATCTGTCTGGAGTATTCACTGCCTCAACTCATCCTTATACCCCGTTCGCACCGAGCATTTCGATCTAGATTGCGACCAAGGTCGACGACTATGCCGTGGTGCAACCTCTTTTGACCGTTTCAATCTTGACCGAAACGAGGTTCAATCGCGATCGACTCAAGGGAGTTCTTGAAACTAGATCCATTCATAAGAGAGATCCCACAAGCCCACGCGCGCGAGAAAATACGAGATGGCTGCAGAACACGTGTCGGGCTATCGGCAAAGAAATAAAAAAGACATCTGGAGAAACGATAACATCTGTTTATTATTAGATATATGGCAAAAAAGTATTTATTTGTAACCAAAACTTCCATTTTGTTTGTTGGTGTTCGTGACTAACCGCGTAGTTATGTCAGTTTTATCATCGCGTGTAATAGCCAGGTTCTACTGAAGCGGAATGCCTGTGCGAACAGCTCGACGTTTGTCTGGCGACAGTTATAATCTAGATTGTAGGTAAATCGAGATCGAAGTGAGTCCTGGATTGTGTGCGAATGTAGTTACAGTCAGGTCAAAACGGCCCAGATGGCGAGCAATCGAACGTAACTGCCATCCTTCTGATCTCAGCCATTTGATGCCTTCTCTCAAATTCGATCAGCTGTGCCTATTGTATTTGATTATGTTGTGCTGTAATGTCTGGCATTTGAAGACTTCTAAACAAAGTGTACATTGAAATTTCTGAACATAGCAATTTTGTAGGATACCGAGAAAGCAATTTTAAGAAATTCTGGTACATTATAGGCGTGGAATCAAATCACAAATGTAATCATTTACATACCTGAAATTATATGTTGTAAAATATCGTAATTTTTTCCATTTGAAACTTGAATAAAAATCTGTTTTCAGTATCTATTACAACTTCCGATTCCTCGTGGAATATCGAAGGAAATTACTAAGCATGCAACCTGTTGAATGCATATCAGTTTCAATTTTATATTTAAATATTAAAGTATTATAATTTAGCTGCAATTTTCAAAGACTACAGACGTATAAATTCTCACTGGCGTTTGTCTGTCAATCCGTCCTTCCTTAATATCGAGAACGAGTGAGATAGATGAAAGTCGAGACCAAAAGTGGAAAGCTTTGACGGAGGAGGCCACAATTAACTATATAAGTAACATTATTTCAATTCAAAAGTTTTCTTTTGAACAGAGACAGACAGATGGCATAACTCTATTGTTAACAGAAAAAATATTATGTACTGTACAAAGTCAAGACTTTAACATTAAGAGCATTAATTGATATCACAATAAATAATATCTCATTGTTAATAAATTACTAATAAATTACTTTTCTATATTTCTATCATTTTTTAAATTCATTTAGAGATTTAATAAATTAATATCTTTATATTCATTTTTTAAAACGTTTGAAAATATTAACTAATAAAATCTTTAAAATAATAATTTCGATTTAGTTCAAAAACAGTTCATAACAGATAACATTGTAATTACAGTGGAACCTCGCTTAACGACCATAATTCGTTCCAGAATATTACTCGTAACGTGAAACACTCGTTAAGCGAAACATTTTTTTTCATATAAATTAATGTAAAATACGATAATACGTTCCATGCTGAAAAAATACTCAAATATTTTACGTATAACATTTTTTCAAAGAAAATTATACAACATACCTTGTTAAGAAGCGTGAATCATCATCTTTTCTTCTAGCATGGAATGAATCAACCTGGAATACGAATTCGATTTGCAGAAAACAAAAAAAATCACAGATATGTCTAATTAACAGGCCAAACGATATGCCAAATTCTTGTGCTATGTAAAGGCTATAGTTACATATTAGAAATTAATTAATTTGACTGCAAATAGGCAGTTACGCTGTCATCTCGTATTAAATTTAATGACCAATTCCAATTAAATTTTAGAAATGTCTAAATTAAAAATTAATTATATATAATGATTAAATTTAATAGAAGATGGCAGCATAACTGCCTACCTTTAGTCAAATTAATGAATTTCTAATATTTAATTATAGTCTTTACATAGCCAAATAATTTGGCATAAATTTGGCATATAGTTTGACGTGTTTATTATATAACGGGCTGTGGTTGTTAACGTTAATACGTAATATGTGTGAACACAAGCTTGAAAAAGTGTAATCAGAAGCGACACTAAGATGCTAGTGGAATGAGTAATAAACACAGACTGATGAAGCATGCACACAATCCGGGACTTCCCCACTCCTCGTCACTCGTTATGCGAAATGTTGCTCGTTAAGCGAGGCGTTTTACAGTTTGTTTTTATCGTTATGCGAGGTTCTCGTTAAGCGAGGTTCCATTGTATATTGAATCAACAGAATTATCACTCCAAATAAATTAAAATTAGATATTTGAATAAAAATTAAATCTAATTAAATTAATGCATAGCATAACTTGGAAACACAAATGTCAATCAATAGTATATAAAAATCTATAACTTGTTAAAGAGATATGAAATTTAAAATTATATATACAACTCTCAGTGAAATTAATAATGGATAAATTGCAATATATTCATATTACAATTTATTTAAATTGTAATATATTGAAATTGAATTGAATATATTGAATTTATATTACTTTCCATTTTATGAAATTAATAATTTTATAAACTGGAAAGTAATTTAAATTCTCGCCTATGATTCATGAATAGAAATAATACTATATTCAGTAGAGTAAAACAAGATACAGTAATGAGCACAATAAATTAAGGATTATAATCTAGAATTCATTTTATCAAACACTAAAAATTGCCTTTTATTATCAAAGTCGAAAGTTTAAAGAAACTAATTAATACATATTCGCTTTCAAAAATTTCGATTTATTCCATAGCGGCTTCTGCAATTCGTACTTAACTCTCTCTTCTTCTCTGCACAGAATGTATCTTTAATTTATTTATTTTATAGAGTTTCAGAGGAAGAAAACAAGAAAATTCAGCTAAATTATAGAAAAAATTAAAAAAAAAAAAACAACGAGCCTTACGAAGGACAAATGAACAAATAAATAGTACGAGTATATCGTACAGAAATTATTGTGACTAAAAGGCTGCAATTTTCAATCATATTTTAAATTCCTTTAATTGAAAATATGTTCTCTCGATCAGAAATCACTAGTGTCTTGCCCTGTACATCATACTTTACCTGATAACAACAAGATCATGCCGGTCATCTATGTAACTTCGTTCTCAAGAAAATTTTTTAATTAAAATCACGTAATTTCCGGTAAATAATGGACGTTCTTCTATAGTTAATCGAGGCCTGCTTCCCCTAAGCTTTATTATCTGATCGTCAATTTTATCCCGTTCTCGAGATTAAGGAGGGACAAACAAACGGACAGACAATTTATAGGTCTTCAATTTTTTTCAAATTGCATCCCAGCAAAACTTATTAACTCGAAGAAATTGTAAAAACATTACATATTTTTTTAAAAAATTCAGCTTAAACTGTTTAGATTTTTACATTCATATCAGTGAAAACTACAAGTAATTCATATTTCTTAACACCTAAATCTTGCTCATATTGTTCACATTCTTAAACTTTGGTGCACATATGCTCACATGCATAAATGCAACAAAAGCTCATTTAACGCACTCATTATCATTACTTTTTTATTTTAGGTTTTTAGAAAATTCAATGTATGTTGATTTTTTTAATAACACATATTTGCTTTCGTAATTTGCTTTCGTAATTCTCTCTGTGTCGTGTTTTTAATAAAGCAATTTAAATCTGCTTGATATATTCTTAAATAACTATCAAGATTATCATCTTTACAAAGTTGTCGCAATTGTTTAACAGTTTTAGATTTTACATGATTTTTCATTTATTAAAAATATAATTTATAATATTTTCACTTTTATAAAAAAATTTTCAAAGGTCTTTTACGCAAAAAACTTCTTATAGCCTATACTTATGATAATCACCAAGATTGTATTTTTTCCACATTGTAAAGTTTTATTTTCATAAAGTATTTTACTCTGACATTATTAACATATGCTGCGACGATATTCTCTAAGATTAAAAGGTTTAATATAAAAATTTTTAATTCGTTCAATAAATAAAGCCTATAATGCAATATGAACTTAATTAAATTTATCTTTATCAGCGTTTTTTAAAAAATTTACTTAGTATATTGTTTGGTTGTGTTTAGTTGACAAAAAATACCAAGTTTGTTAAACAGAAAAATGATCCTAAATCTTACAACAGTTTCAACATTTGTAGCAAGAAAGTAGATGGTAAAAATCCAGATTTTCGCGTTACTCCAAATTACCAAAGATTGCTTGATAAGTCATAAGTTTGAATATTTAAACATTTTATCTCTATTTCTGACTCCTGTCTTGAAAAGCGTTTCGCTACATTAATACAACTGTCATTATTACACAATTAATTAATGTAATATTTTAGAATCAGCAACAGCATTGAACTGTAATTTTTTTAAATTTTTAATAATGTTTATCAATTTTATTATGTGGTGTCGATTTCTAAAATGTAATAATTTTCAATAGTAAATATATATCGATTTATTTATGTGATACTGTGTTTACTAAACTGTATGCTTCTGAACATAAATTATTAACAATTTCAAAACAAATTTAATAATTTGTGTTAGAAATTGTTAGTTGTATATCTACTGATGAGGGACAAGCAAGTCCGAAACACAGTAATATCGTGTAAAATGTGTACAGGTGAAAAATGAAAATTGTATTTTATGATTATAATAAGTCCTATTAGTAAAATAAGTCTTAGTAAATATTTTACGTATAAAATATTTGATAAGGACAAAGAGGCATATGATTTAAAACTCTTAAAAATCTTATCNTATTTGTAATAGGAATTTATTATTGTCACGGAATGCATGTAATGTTAACTAGGGGACGAGTAACGAAAAACCGGATAGGTTTGAATCACTACGTAAGACGATAAAGTTTGAAATAGTTAATTAATTAATTAAGGTAATATAAGGTAAAATCGAGGTTTACAAGCGAAGGTAAATAAACAAATTAAACTATTTTAAAGTATTTATAGAATGTTTAATAGATACAAATATAGATCCGTATGACGCGATTGGGACGGTAAGATTTACCCTCCGAATAAAGGGAATGGCGACCCCCCTCTGTGCGAACAATAAATGTCTAATGAACCATCCCCGTACGCGCAACCCTTCCCGAGATATAGCCCTCCGAAAATTATTCTACGGGTCACGTGACCGCCTGTTTGACAGACTTTACCCTGCGAATGAACGGGTCGGCGACCCCCCGAGTGTGGGCGAGCGCGCGTTAACGGAACTGTAGAGCATACTGATAGGAAGAAAAAAGTCAAAGGAACCGTGCCTCATGAAAATTTGTAAATAACGCCCACTAGGGGGCGTCCCGGGCTACTAGTACTTAAATATTCTGCATAACGGCTGATATTGGAGAATATAGAATGACTGTGTTTCGCAAGTGCAATATTTTCCTGTTTGTGAACGATGAAACTGATGGATCAAATTCTGAAAGTGAAGAACACTTTCGAATTTTTTATCATTTTCTCCAGTTTTACTTGTTCTATGTATACTTTTATGTGCAAAACATGATGGTCTTTATTTACTTCTACACGTTTTTAGGTGTACACTTTTAGCTCCATTTTAAAAGAAAATTTGCACCTCACCTTCCCAAGTATAATAATGACACTTTCAATTTTCATTAGTTAAACGTCAGATGATAATCTATACATTTTAATATTAATTGCTCAGCTGATAATCAATGTAATTATTGGAATTCTGAGCTCATTTTCTGCTTTATAAAAGTGATGATTTTATTTGAATGTTTAATAACATATTTAGTATTAAACAATTGAAATTAATTGTTATTTTTAGATAATCACAAGTAAAATCTTCTAAATAAACTAACTTTTCTCATGACATAATTAAATTTTATCTATCAAAAACGAGAAGAGTGATAATTTCTTAAATATCACAATTGTTTTTTTTACCCTTTTATTTTTTATTTTAATTTATATAATTGCTAACGTGAAAAAGTTTTAATTTTAATTAATTAATTATTACTTCTGCAAAACATATTTGTATTCACAATATATACACTTAATAATTCAGGTCAAATATCATTATAACTAACTTTAGTTATAATACTTTTAAGCCAATAACAATTATCTTTATTTAAATTAAAACAAAAGGAAAAATTAAAATTAACAAAATTGGGAAAAATAAATTTTTATATTTTTAAATAATTGATACACATAAGTTAATTTAATAAATTAATAATATTAGCATTTAAACGTAAATTTAAATCAGTAAATAGAGGTATAATGTTTAAATTTTTTTGCTTAAGATTTATTAAGTGTTTACATGTTAAACTATCTGAAAATTTTTTTAAAAAAGTGTTTTAAAAAATTTAAATGAAATTCGAATTAATTAATTACAGCAATGTTAGGTAGTTTAATTATTATTATTTTACGGAAATTTGGACACCAGTCATGGTGTTTGACCCAAAAAACAGTGCAGACATGATAGAGCAGATGGTGTAAAAAAGGGTTGAAGAAATAATTGGACGAAAAGAACGGAAAATGAGAATGTAACTCTTCTCTTGGAGGTGGATTTCCACTGAACAGTCACGTCTCACTTTCCTATTTGCACGTCTACCACCTCTCTTCCATTTAATAACAACGAAAGTTCCCATAGTTTAAGTGTCTAGTTTTAAATGTGTACAGTACATAGATCAAACACAACAACTAAGATTTAATATCTAAAAATAAAAATTTTAAACACGGCAGTTTCAGTTAAAATTTAAAAAATTAAACAGAGTATTTACAAAATAACGATTTTAGCAATGTAGGTCTAAATATAAAATAAAAATGTTGTTTACGATATAAGTAAGTACATTAACTTAATTGGTTTTTAACATTCATATAGTTTATTCTTATTAAAATTTTACGTGTAATCTGAGTTTTTTAAATAGTAAATGAAGTACGCCACTGAAATTTAATGAAATGATAATAATTATTGACAATAGAATAAAACTTCATTGAAAGTAATGGTATTAAACAAGATAAATTTTATTTTTCTATTAATACAACAATCGATAATTGAGAGAAAGGTTAAATTTTTACAGCTTACTGATTTTAGTTATATTTTTAGCGACTGTAAGCTGTAGAAACTGAAAATATAAAGTAAAAATAATTAAATTTATGTATAAACAAAGAAAAAAGTCAAAAATACGTTTTGTATTCTTATATTTCCTTTTATTGATTGTATTTACATAATTAAAATAACCGTACTTCACTTATACGCGTCTATAAACTACTGTATTTGTAAAACAGTACTTACATAAATATGCTGTAGATAAAGGCATTTTACAAGCAATAAATTATTGATTTATTTTATAATTTTGTAAATAGTACACTACAATGATAATTAATTTACTAATTACTTATTTTTCTGTATTATTTTTCTAAGTTAGATGCATGCTGTTGTTTCTTTATCCAAGTAAAATAAACTTTGCTGAAAACTAGAGTTTTATAGCTGCATAACAAATTAGATAAATTGGTTTACTTTATCTCATATATTAAATTTTGATATTCAAATTTATAAATTCATATCTTTAAGTTTATAATTCAATTGAAAACATTATTTGTAGGCTGGAAAAGCTAAATGATCTAAGTATTAGAAAGTATCTTTCTGGGAAATCTGTTTGTCTGTGACAAATATAGCAAATGTTTATTTGTACAAGCACGAAACTCTTCAGAAACGTGTAAGGCAACTGTTCAAAGAGGAGTTTGTCTAAATACAATAGAAAACAGGCAGAAAGAAAAGAAAGTTGGAAATGACGTAAGTCTAAATAGTTCAAAATGCAAAACGATTTAAGTCTGTAGTCATTATTCACTTAAAATAGCATGAAAAAAAATCTGTCCTTTTCATCTATAGATTTCAGCATAGCAAAAAAAGCTTTATTCTTGTTGACACACAGTAATTGTACACATGCTAAGTACAGTACAACAGCTCTGCTAACTTGACATCTCGGAGAGTTATCTCCCTCTTGAATACGTGGAATTTTTTTATTCTATTATATCGCTGAAATTTTTTTTAAAGAAAACCCAACCAGGATCTTCTTTGGCCACTCTCAGCCTGGCCAAAGAACAAAGCTTGTATAAATATAATTTGATGATGCTTTATCGGAGTACAAAAATTACTTCAGCCATATCCGATACATTAAGTGATTTGAAAGATCATGCAAAATTTATTTTCTTAATATCTTAACGTGCCTGCATTTTAGAATCGTTTGCGCACCGCCTGATAAGTTCAAAGTCTCAATCTGATAAAGAAACACTGTGACCATTCATAAGACTCCTGTAATCGGTGCTGTCAAATTTTTGATGGCCACCAGATAAATACATAAAAACAGAAGCATTAGGCCTACATTTTTTTAGCTGTACAGCATAGTTGTCTCTCCATATGCAAAGATTGCGCTTGTAAGTTGAGAGAAGGCTTGTAACATGCAAGATTTTATCTGTTTACTATCCGTCCCGGATTGTCTCTCATACTATAGACACATATAATCGCATCTGCAGTATCAGCTACATAAATTCCTAAGTTGTAGCACAACAACTGCTACTGTAATACATGCTGTTGTAAATTAATATAATCAATGAGAGCAACACAAAATGAAAACGCTTTCAATCAGAAAATGGCTGTTGGGCAAAAGATGGCCAGAAGATCGGCCCAAAGTTCCACAGATTGCAAATTAAAAAGAGCCCAATAGTATCCCAGTAGATGTATTAGAAAACTATTCATTATTCAGTGTTACAACAGGCTGTACTTATGGCTAAAAGTATAATGAATTTTTTGTAAACATCGAAGTATGATTACATTTAAAAATACTTCAGTGGCCTTAACACAAATCAAATCTGTAAAAAATAAACTGAATTTTGGCACTTTAATAATTGAGCTTTGAACATTTATAAATATATTGTAATTTTGTGTATGAAGGGAGATGTTCACTCTGTCTAAAAAATTTAAAATGTTGAAATAAAATAATCAATGAAATAAATCTAATCTAACTTGTAAATTATATTAATGTTAAAATAATGATATTGTTAATTATTGTTCTAGACTACAAGAAAGTGTAATATAATTCATAAGTAATGTTTATTAAACTTATTAGTTTTCTACAATTTTATTCTTTGTTTATCTTGTAGAATGAAATAATAAATAAGACTGTATCTTCGAGTACAAAATCTTTTGTTATTGTTTAATATATGAAAAGGCGTATTTTAAAGTTTAATTTTTCTAGAGATAAATTTTATTTCGTATTTAATCTTCGTTAAATCATTAATGTATGTTATAATAAATTAATTTAATTAAAGATAGAATTCCATTTACAATAATTAAACGATTTATTTTATTAATAAACAATTAATAACTAAATTATCACAATTTTAGAAAAAGAAAGCAAGATTTAATTCGATTAAAAAAATGAAACGTTTAAGGAACTAATTAGCAAATTTAGGTGTTCGATCTTAACACAACATTGCAAAATCAACATTAAAATTCTTATCTTTAATGAAGACAGATCATTAATTAGAAAAATAAATTTAATTTTTAAATAAATATGCTTTATTGTACCTATTTTGAATAAGGGGAACATAAGATATACAAGTTATTTGAGCTGTTTACATACGTTAACAAAGAAATATAAATTTCACAAACTAATATCTGGAAACTCCAAATAATTTACGAATATTCCATAACTGCCAATTATTTACTGGCAGGAAGGCTCCAAAACTCTATAATATACGAACAATTATTTATTGTGACATTGTCATAATGCCGGGCTGAAATTTTTAAACATATTTTTAACTTATTTAATTTAAAATATATGCTCGCCATCTCAAATTAGTATTGTCTTTCCCCTGTACATCATACTTTTCTTTTAACAATAGAGTCGTATAGGTCATCTATCTAACACCTTTCAGGGGAAATTTTTTAATTGAAATAACACGACTTCCGGTTTGTATCGAAAATTCGTATGTAGTTAATCGGGAATTAAGAAATTAGGAACAATTAGGAATAATACCACAAAAGGGCACGCTATTATAATATGTTTAAACCAAAAAATCAATTGCAATATACCACGCTGTTCATGAAGTCACTTAAAGCAATGAACTTAATTGAGTGTCCTGAAGAAAGAAGTAAAACTGTTGTAACAATTCTCGAACCTATTTAGAAAATCACAATCGTCTTCAATTGCAAAAGTGAGCTTTCTTCTAACGATACAACGGTAACATCAATAGTAAAGCACTAAAACTCACTTTCTAACATACTAGTTGCTAAAATTTATTTTATATTTAATTAATATATAAAACAAATTACTTAAAAACAAGTACATTTATTAAAATCTTAATAAATGAATATTTAAATTTTAATTTACTTCTTTGTAACTAAATTCCTTATAATTTAGTGTAAATATAAACGTTTGCTTTCTTTTTAAACAACGTTAATGATGTTGTTTCAAATTTTCTTACAATTTTTGGAATATTCAATAATGTTATGTTTAACATATATAGTGAAGGTTTATTACAGCTTTAATCTGTTTTACTTGATATTGAATTATATTTATTACTAAAGGGAAAATATTGACAGTAAATTTGCATAAGAATGAATATTTGAAACGACTTTAACATTATTCATCACTTTAAGTGCGAGTATTTCAATAATTTATTTATTCTTTATTGTAAATGACGTTTCTATTAAATCTTCTCAAATGTTGATTTTACCTCTAGATATTTGGAAAATATGTTAATTCTATATTATTATTTTATTCAACACAGTTGAAGCAGTCTTCGAATAATACGTCACTTTCCTGTTATATATAACAGAAGAAAAGTGTGGAACTTTGTGAAAAATTGATCCCCTCCCGAAAATTTTACATTTTGGACTCAGGAGTCCTCGAAACGTCGAGAAATGAAGGAAAATGTTTTTTTTTTTTTTTTTTTTTTCGTATGTGTGGATGTTATTGTGTGTATATTGGGGAGGCATGATTTTGTTAACCCAATTTGAAGCTTAAAGCCGTGATTTTAATTTCACGATCGAACGCAAATCAGAAAATCTCGTATATCCATTTGATAACCGCGGATTTAAAACTTGCGTCACAGAATAAAACTCGTTTTATTCTGAATTTTACATATTTTAATTTTAAAAATATTTAGATTCATTAACTTCAAAGACGTTTTCGATAGATTCATAGAGATAAGAACGTTGTTTATCTTTACTTTGTGATGTATTTGTGCGAATAGGCACATACGTACTTGTCGTGGCAATTCTTTCCATACCAAATTTTTCAGAAACAACAATGACAGAGTTTATTGTTAAGGGACGTCAGTAGTTTATTAGGGAGATGAGATTCTTTGCTATAAGACGACTGCTAAAAATGAGAGAGGAGGGGAAGTCTTTGACGTAACATTGCACTGTCGTTTATTTTTTTCACCAGTCATAAAAAATTGTTCCAAAATAATTACTGTGTATTTGCGAATGGTTTAAATTTTTGCTTTATCGACATATTTAAGAGAGGAGTACCTTCGATTCAGATGACCGGTGATGATGAGGGATCATGAAAGGGCAAATTTTTCCTGATATAATATCTCGAATGAAAACTAAAGAACGTGTTTAATTTTGCCGGATATCCCGGAATTTTATTATTATTATGAAATTTTTTTCAATTGGACATCGAAATAAAAACTGTAATTGCTAGCTTCGATTATTTTCCTTTTTCGTCTAGAAATCTTATGAATCAGCTGCTCGATAGTGATGAAACAATCCAAGCCGATATTAATCATGATGTTGTTGTCTGGGGTGATGCAGGTTATTTTAGCATTCATACGACTTATTGAATATTTTTTCAAAAATATATATTTATGCAATTTCGCATATCCCATAGAGCGACAAGATAATTCTTGATAGGAATTTCTCGATTCATTTCCTTCGATCGAAACACCCAAATGAACAACCAAACTTTTCGCATTTCAGAACGTAATAGGAAGATAAATATCAGTGATGAAACAATTCTCGACCACAAATATTTCAGAAATAAACTTAATATTTCTGGTCACGGGAATCTTTCTTTCATTTTCAAATTTTTTTCTACTTAAATACGTGAACCACTATCGATAAAATCTCTCACTCCTCCCGAAAGTATAACTGCAAACATCACAAGGAACTCTTGATACGTCTCCAGTTGAATAATAATGCTTGATATCTTGAATGTCCTCTTCCGAAAGTACAGTATATCTGATTTTTTTCGAAAAGACTTTCGTCTATATTTTTTGGATCCATTGTCAAGAATCGAATTTTCTGAAGATAATGCTCCATAACAGAACTCAAGGATAGTGTAGTGCCAGCTTTTTTACTTACCCATTTATAAACGATCCAGAAAAGATTCAGCTCATTCAGTGTTTGATACACGGGTCGAGACACTAATCTGTCTATGGTCGTGGTATTCAAATTCAAATCAAAGTGATAATTAGAACAAAATATTTATTTCCAATCGAGGTCGAATTGTTTCCAACACTGTACTCGATGTATCTATCTTTGTAATGGCATGCAAAATCGTGTATAGCACAAACAGTTTGAATAGTAACCGTCCGATTAAGATAATGTCGAACGTTCCAATTTACGTTCTCATCAGCATCAGTTTTTATGTTGACATCGTATATATCCATTGCATGTCGTACAGATGTAATCAGTGGACAGCTTTTTTCATAATGCTATGAAAAAAGTGATTACGAAAACATAACACGATAATAAAGTAAATTAATTAATATAAGAGGTAGAAAGCATTTAAAATTATGTTTGACTAAAGATTGATCAATAGAACTATTCAAAAGAAACTTACTTTACGATATATGACATTAAATTATAGTGAAACGACAAATGAAATGTAATAGATTGATATTTAGGAGATAAAACACTCACGTTCTTCATTCTTTTATTGTTATTGTATAATTCCGAGCGTAAAATAGTAATTTTCTGTTTGTCCTTGCATTGTATCGTCACGTAATCCATGTTCTTATACTTCAGAACTATTGGACATAATGTTAAGGCAAACAGAATAAAAAAATGATATTGTTGTAAAAATTGTAATATCGATATTATGTGTTTCATTGTTAAGTAACGAAAAATTTTTAAACTGGAATTTACTTCCTAATTCCGGAAATTATATCTCGAATTAAATAAAATAAAATACCTGGAAATATTTTTCTCGTTTAATAGTTTTTGTCGAAATTACAACCAATTTTTGGTAAATGAAAATTTGTCATTAAAAATAGATTGAGATCAACGTACCATGCCGTCTTCTGTAGACAGACATCAACGGATAGCAAACCACGACGTTTCATTTGTATTATTACATTTTCCACTAATTTTATTGTTTTTAGGCCAGGCATAATTCTACAAGGATCCCTAATGGTCCTATAACAAAGTGACCAACACTTACAGCTCCATTGATCTGACTGGAAAAATGAGAATTCGAATGTTATCCCTTCTTCTATATTTGCCAAGATTAAAGTGTTGCACAAAAGGCCGGCATAGCAACAAGAAGACATATTTCCAAATTTCGTTCAAGTACAGTACATATACTAGAAGCGTGATCCGAAACTGAGAAAGAAATAAAAATTCAAACCTACAAAACCCACGCAATTTCGCCATTAGTAAGTTCTTATTCGAATAGTATTAAACCTCATAAATTTATAATGCACGATTTGTCGGAAACGGTTATTGGCGTTCTGAAAATACAGCGGCTTTAATACAGCTAGATAAGCAAACCAATGGCAAAACCTGTCTCAAATGAAATGAACTTTCATTGGCTTGCTTATTCGGCTGTATTAAAGAGAGCTCTATGTGTTTAATTTGAGCATGAAATAATAGCTATATACTGTTTTAAATTTTAATTATTTTATAATTTATATCTTCTCCATTTTATAATAAAATTAGATTTAAATATTTCAATTTAATTTCAATGCAAATGCAGGAAAGATAGCCTACTACTTCTGTTTTTCGGTACGCGTCGCAGTTGAATTGAAATCAAATTAATTAATAAAAACCGCGTTAATTGACATTCACGTAATATATATGACATACAAGAATTCGTGTTTAATGGTGCTTAAGTCAAATTAAATAACACAGATTTATTATATATAATACAGTATTACAGGTAACCCCCGTATAACACGGTAGTTACGTTCCAAAAAATTGCCGTGTTATGCGAATCCGTGTTATACGAAACAAAGAATTAATACGAAAAGGAGGGTTAGGTTCCAAAAATTAAAAAACATGCTACTATATTTTCATAATTAANAATGTTACTCTTGAAAATGTCTTCTGAGCTTATACAAGAGTACATCGAAGTATATTTAAATTTTTCTTTATTTATAATATAAAAAATATCTCAGTTTTGTTTCTTAGGAGAATTCATATCACTAATGGAAGCAATTTGCATGAGGAGAAAATAAAATACAAAACCAATTATTCGCAAAAAATCAAGAAAACTTCATCGAATTTAATCTTTCTTGACATAAAAGAAACGAATCAATGGAGTCAATAAATGAATGTAGTAAAAAGCATAATTCTTGATAAATAAATACAAATATTACTTTTATAATGTAAAAGCATTGCATAATATTGCATGCTGCTTTTTCATTTTAAATGCATAAATAGAACTTTAAACCATGAGACGAATAAAATTCTCATTATGGATAAAATTTTTATGCTAAATTTTCTATATTTTTCATCTTGATTTCGACTTCATTCAAATCAATATTTCTCATAATTTTTAGTCAAGAAAGTTTTATGTTGTTAAGCGTACTGTACATGGATTTATTAGATCTCTTTCGTATCATATTTAAGTTATAATCGGAAACTTGTATCATGAGATATTTGATAAGGTACTGTACAAGAAACGAGATATGATGAGGTTAGAGGTAAATGTAGCGAACGGGGTATTATTGTAAATGCAAAACCATATCGACCAGATTAGAGCTGTTCTTGGTCCATTATTCTCTTATAGCGTGGAGGCACTTCGATCTAACTGAAGTGACATATGACAATTCGAACAGAATTTTCACTTCTAATTAGGAACTAACCGAATTCCTTATTGTGTAAATATCTATACCTCAGCCGAGACAAAAGTATAGTTACGAATTAACGGGATTTCGAATTTTCTGAGTTTGAATTAACGACGATTTCCTATACTATTAAATTTTGGTAATAAAATTTAAATAATAATAAAAAAGTTGAGAAGTTGAGGTACACCCGCTTTGGTTATTTACGCAAGGGACTGTTGCAAAGTATCACAGTATCATTCTTTATTAAGTTTACAATCATTTGGATAGAGTATTCTTTCCTCCTTTTTTCTATTTTCCACTGATCACTTTTTGATACCTTTTCTCTTTTTGTATTTAAATCGGGTATTTTGTATTTTTATTTATTAAACTTTCACTAATAAAAATTAATATTTTCATATTTTAATCTATATATATAACCCATTCATTTCGTGTCCGTCCCGTAACCGTTTCATAACGGACACTAGAGGCGCCCCTATCGTGTGTCATATTTCAAACACCAAATTAAATTAACAATTTTATTTATTATTTAAATTAACAATATAAATTATTATTATTCATTTGGCCAATGAATTATTATTTGGTCAATATAACAATATAAATAATTCATTATATTTGTAATAGGAATTTATTATTGTCACGGAATGCATGTAATGTTAACTAGGGGACGAGTAACGAAAAACCGGATAGGTTTGAATCACTACGTAAGACGATAAAGTTTGAAATAGTTAATTAATTAATTAAGGTAATATAAGGTAAAATCGAGGTTTACAAGCGAAGGTAAATAAACAAATTAAACTATTTTAAAGTATTTATAGAATGTTTAATAGATACAAATATAGATCCGTATGACGCGATTGGGACGGTAAGATTTACCCTCCGAATAAAGGGAATGGCGACCCCCCTCTGTGCGAACAATAAATGTCTAATGAACCATCCCCGTACGCGCAACCCTTCCCGAGATATAGCCCTCCGAAAATTATTCTACGGGTCACGTGACCGCCTGTTTGCCAGAATTTACCCTGCGAATGAGCGGGTCGGCGACCCCCCGAGTGTGGGCGAGCGCGCGTTAACGGAACTGTAGAGCATACTGATAGGAAGAAAAAAGTCAAAGGAACCGTGCCTCATGAAAATTTGTAAATAACGCCCACTAGGGGGCGTCCTGGGTTACTAGTATATAATATTTTGGAGGGAAAAAACCAATTATAATTCTTCAATTTTGGTTAATTTTATACAAATCATAAATTTCTAGAATTTATCCAAAATAAACTGATGAGACAATCAATAATAGTGTCTTTTCTTCATATA
>NW_019385453.1:210811-233181 GCF_000671375.1 Centruroides sculpturatus | reverse complement strand
TATTACTTAAGTATGTAAAAATTTATTACATTTCCTGTTGTACGAGGGTTTTACCCAATTCTTGAACCGTGTCAGAGTGAATCCGTGCTATAAAAGTACCGTGTTATACGGGGGATGGTACCAATTCTCGAACCGTGTTAGAGCGAATCCGTGCTATAGAAGTGCCGTGTTATACGGGGGTTACCTGTATATTGTTTATAATATTGCATTTGTATGCATTTTTATCCTTGAAACACGGCTAAAAAGATTTAAAAAAATATTGTTTTGGCGGTTAACAGTAGCTTAAATCTAGTACGAGTGTTCCAATGACCCAAGAATATTTCCAATTGAGCATGCTCCACTTAAACTGGAAGTCGAGAATGCGGTCTGTGTCATCGTATAAAATACCGTGTGACATTAAATTTAACACTATATTTTGCTAAAACTGTATTACAAGATATGTATTTTTCAATTTGAAGATAAACAAAATAAAACATTTTTATTACATTGAATTATTTCATTAATATTTATGCAGCGTAGACAAAGCAAAAACATTTAGCAACGAGTTGATTAATTTTCCAGGTTGTTATGAGATTTTATGTAAAAAATAAATTTTATATTATTAGTTATTTAAAAAAACAGTAAGGAAGGCTTAGTTTTGAGGGTAAAGAAGCGTTTTTAAATTATTGTGAATGCCAATAACGATTAAAATTTTCATTAAGACCGACCCCATTCGAGATATTACAAGTGACCCCTTCGAACTCTAACCCCAAAATTGAATACCCTCGTTGTCTCATATATAAGATACAGTGCCAAATTTCGTCTCTTAATCTTTACTCTGTTAGGAGAGGAACTGTCGTCTTTTTATCTTTTATAAACAAGTTATATAATAAATAACATAAATAATACAATGTACGGTATTTAATAAAATAATATATTAATGCTGATTTTAACAACAAAACAATTAAATATTTGAAAACTTAAAATAAAAATCTAACAACCCTATATATGTGACGTCACTCCTTATAGTGGTTCCTTAGCCAATGCGAGAAGGTCTTCATTTTGTGTTAGACCAATGATATTTTTGTCTTCCTTCCCTTTTGCAGGAGGAAGAATCATTATGGTAATTGGCTGTAGGCGTCACGTGACTTTGACGTCACTTCTGCAGGAGAGAGCCTGCAGAAGTCTTGCGTTACTCGTAGGGGAGATCGGGGCAACTTCGGCATGCGGGGCAAGTTTGTCAAGCGCTTTTTTTAAAAAACAAATTAAAAGGAGACTTTGGTTATAGGTTAGGCAGTTGAGTTTTATTGGTGGCTTGTTGAGTGTAGTGTTTTTATTGTTCTCCAACAAGCGTAGTTGAATTATCAAGCAAATTTTCATTTTCGTTCAATTCCATATAATATTTTTTTTCCATTTATATTGAATTGGCAGGTTTTGTTATAATTCCATGATAACGAAAGTTACTTTTCCTGTTAGAAGGATGTAACTTCAACTTATTCACGTGGCCAGATCGTGGCTTGGCATTCTGTTCTCAGGGTTGTACTTAATGTTTCGAAATCATGACTAGCGGGGTAAGATCGGCAACATAAAGCCACATTAGAAGCAAAGGATAAAAATCAAACAGATGATAAATGAAAACATGTTTGCATTTGTTATTCATGTATATATGTCTTTGAACTTGCATTTCGTTGTAATAATATTAAATGGGTGTTGGATTTGTATTTCTTTGTTTTAATAGTGAATTCCAACTTATACATTGTTAATAACATAATTTTATATACGTGCCTATCTTGCCCCATTACTGTTGCCCCTATACCAGGGGCAACTTTAATAAAAATAATTAAAATAATTACAACTTTACAAAAAGAGAGAAGTTGCCGATCTTGCCCCTATACCCGGGGCAACTTCGTCAATTTCTCTCTTCTTGTAAAGTTGTAATTATTTTAATTATTTTTATTTCCAAACTGATTTTAACCAGTTCTATAGTAAGGTAACATTCCAATAGACAATATGCAAAGCTTTTTTTTTCAGTTTACAGCAGTATTTATTACACAAAATTTAAGTAAAGCTTAACATGCCGATCTTGCCCCGATCTCCCCTATATATTGTATATCCAACATAAAGTCAGGCTTATGTCTATTTCTCGTGATCTAAATTATACGTATATATAAAATTATCGTATTATAACTACGAATATCATTATATACTTAGAAAATTTGTTCATAATCATTTACGAAGCTACTTTTAGATTAATATTAGTTTTAAATCTAATGTAAAAATTCAATTTGTATATTTAAAAAAACCAAGAATAATAAACAATAATCACATCGAATTTTAATAAATCCTTAAAAATTTATGATTCTGTATTAAAAATTATTTGTTATAAAAGCAATTTTAAAATATAATACTAAAACATATAGATATTAATAATACGGCCATAACATTTTAAAACGGGAGTGCTATATCACATAAAATTCCCTATAGGATATAAAGGTAAAAGGATTCGGCTTCTACACGATGATATTCTTGTATTAAAATCAAGAATTGCTCTTAAGAACTTGGAATCAATCTCGAATCCTAAAATATAAATATGCCTCAAGTAACTATTTCTTTTAAAAATTCAAGGATATATAAATGTTTATTTTATTTTTATGTGTCCTGACTATCTCAGATATAATTAAATTTTTTATTCACCGGCTTTATTATGTGCTTTAAATTCGTTCAATATGATTTATTAATAATTTATTACGAGTATATTAAGTAAACAAAACAAAACTTTAAACACAAAACAATACATTGTCTTTCCATATCAAATATTAATACATAGCAACCAAAAGTGAAAACACCTTTTGTTATAAGGTTTTCGGGTAGTAAAAATATTTCATCAATTTCGTGCACGAGTTGTGTATTGTGTGTGGGCCTATATACACAACTTGCAACTTCCATTCTCTTCGTGAAAATTTTAAACGTTCTTATTTTGTGCATTATACGAATTCAATAAAAACATTATAAATTCGTAATATAAATATTTATAATTTAAATATGTAATTAATTTAAAAAAATAAACATACTGTATTTAAAAAAAATAATCTTAATAATAAGTAATAACCTATGCTAGCAATCAGCATTCTCGAGATAATTTTAATTTTACTGTGAGTTTTCATAGGAAAAATGGTTTTTTTTTTTAAATTTCGAAATATTATTATTAATCTAGAAACATAAGTCTTAATTACAATACATACATCTCATAACAGAAATCAGCCATACTAAACACATTACAATAGAATATTCTTAAATACAGATACATACACCTTTAGGTCATAAACAGAATAGCAACTGTCTCGATCTTAGTCCGACACGGCACTAAGACACACTCCATCAACAACACAATAATATAAAATTAAATCCGATTCAATCAAATCGAAAATATAATGCATTTTGCGTAAAATAACACTTAATATTATTCATAATATTTAACCTTTATACACGTGTATGATTGGTCGTTTCTTTACTCTGCTGCACCAATTGTTATTGTTGTTTCTATTGTATCACTAGTTATTGCATGTTGTTATACACTACACGTGCGTTTTGTTTATTATTTATTTTGAAGATGTTAAGAGTTAAAAACAACCTGTTTTAATAAATAGTAAAGTTAATAACTGCTAAATTAATTAGCAGATTAAATAAATTACATAATAAAAATTTCGCAATTAATCGTTTGTATACTGCTGACTATTTGGTTTATCTAATAATTTCTATAAAAACTATAGGTTATATTTGGAAAACATCGTATAAATTTCTAATGGTAGTACAGGTAACCCCCGTATAACACGGCACTTCTATAGCACGGATTCACTCTAACACGGTTCGAGAATTGGTACCATCCCCCGTATAACACGGTACTTTTATAGCACGGATTCGCTCTAACACGGTTCGAGAATTGGTACCATCCCCCGTATAACACGGACTTTTATAGCACGGATTCACTCTAACACGGTTCGAGAAATGGGTAAAACCCTCGTACAACATGAAATGTAATAAATTTTTACATACTTAAGTACTAATAGTTCACGAAAATTATTATTTTCGTGAACTATTAGTACTTCAGTGTGTAAATTTTCTTTTCTCGTCTCCATACACATGGTCCTTCGCGAAAATTGTTTCAATTTTGCCAGATCTCGACGCTTCTGCTTCTGGTGTTGCCAGATGTTTTTCCCTTATTCCATAAGTGCTTAGCACCATATAAGGAAATTTATAAAGATCTTTTAACTAGAAGCAAGCAATCTAAAATTACATACACTTTTTGCAAAAAGTAAAGCATGAATCTGAAAATAATGCAGAAAAATGCTCAGAGGATAACGATAACTTGCCAAAAATATAACGCTCTCGGTTAATAGTGCTTTTAGTGATGACAAAGAAAACATTGTTTAATTTATATTAATATGTATCACTTAAGAAAATTTTAATAAAGATATTTAACTTAATTATGAAAATATAGTAGCATGTTTTTTTAATTTTTGGAACCTAACCCTCCTTTTCGTACTAGTTCTTTGATTCGCATAACACGGCATTTTTTTGGAACGTAACTACCGTGTTATACGGGGGTTACCTGTATATAAATTATTAATTAAATAACAATTTAATTAAAAATTTAATTATTATTGTAAAGTATTGGCTTGTAAACAGAGAGGGAACAAAAGAAGCGCCGACCTCGCTAATTGGACCCACGTGTGGTCCGGTGATAGACCACTTGTCAGATGGTGAACTCCTGGCCGTAAACAAGTGGGTCGGATATCGGCAGACCTAGGTGAAAGCTGTTCGCGCAAGGAAGATTTGTAATTGGTCGGAAGTTTCAGTCCAAAAATCCCTTAAATTGCGGAGCGAACGGGAGAGAAGAGAGAGAAGGGCTCGAAACTGGTAACTCGGAAGCCTCAGACACTCGGGAAGCTCGCTGAGCTTAGAGAGAGCATACTCCTCTGGTAACTACCTCAGGGACGATAAGTGCTTGAACCGGATAAACCATGCAGTAGAGTCACTCCACAGGCTGACCGAGGCCTCTCCAGAGCTTAATAGTTCCCGAAAGCCAATCTAGTACGTGAGGCACCACTCTTTGTGTATTTACTATGTTTTTCAACTTGTATACTATATATATATATATATATATATATATTGTAATTAAACTGTAAATAATGTCTATCTTGAGTGTGGAGATGTGTTTTCACCGAACCTGGATCCCAACTCATCGAGTCGTGATAAATACGGCAAACAAACTGAACGAGACGGAGACTTTCCCGTTGGGGAAGAAACTTTACTATTATTGAAGTATCTGTCTTCAGGCATTTACTTTTAGTAAGTTTATTTTTAATCCAATGAAATACTTCAACGATATATTATACATACTTATTATGTGCTGTATATTATATACAAGATGAGTCAAAAGACTCTTGCACCCTTTTCATTCCAAAATAAGTAAAGATATTCAATTTTGTTAATGTAGTTACACAGGAAGTCAAGTTTTGTTGACCTCTGGTTTACGTGACCTCAGATCACGTTGTTTTGAGGAAATTCAAAGTTGAAAATTACAGTCATAAATGTATTTATTTGAATCCAGAAAACGATTTCAGGCTAATTAAATGGTGCTCTTTAACTTTGTCATTGAAACTTCCTCCTGTTCTCATTAAATATGAATGAGATAATCTGCCAAAGACTTGGCAGATTATCTCATTCATAGAGCTAAGGAACCATATTTCTTGAAACAAATGGTAGAAGTTTTCTTGACCTTGAAAATGATTTTCAAGGTCAAGAAAAAAGGTCCTTTCCGGTTTTCTATGCACGACTTCCTTAATAAGTTTAGAATTAATTAAATTAATATATCTTCAGAACACATATGGAACAAAAATGGTGCAAGGAACTTTTTAACCCTTCTTGTATAATAAAAACATTTTTCTTTTTTTGTAAAATTAAAAATGCTAAATTGAATAAATTTAAGATTTTTAAGAACGAGTAATCATTTCAGTTAATTAACAACTTATTAAAAAATTATTATTTCTTTATACATTGTATAAATGAAGGAAGTATTTCAAAGCGTGAAAATATGAAAGAGAAAGCAATATATTCTGTACAAATCTTCAATTTGTTTAGAATAACAAATGATAATCCTAAACTTTTATTTATTATTGCTCCGGATAGAATCCTTTCTTCTTTCAATATATTCTTTTGATTAGCGTAAAAGGATAAAAACAATATCCTATATTTACTTTTATTAGTTACTAGTCAAGATGCTTGCTCCAAATGACAACAGAAAGAAGAATACAGTAAAATTACTGCTGAGTAAAGCACTGTTTCATCTTCGATTGTACGAAACTATATATATATATATATAACTTTTATAGTTTAGCGCTCACAGTATATTTGATTTTATTGGAAAAAATTGAAATCTGCAATTTGAAAAAATTGTAGACCTATAAATTCCCACTATCTGTTTTTCTTTAATCTTCAGAACGGAGTTAGATAGATGAAAGTCGTGATCAGAGATGGATAAATAAAAGGCAAGACACCCTGATTAACTACAGTATATACAAACTTCAAGTGCAAACCTGAAATCACGTTATTTCAATTCAAAATTTTCTCCTGAATGGAATTACGAATCTATTACTATCAGGAAAAGTATGATATACAGGGGCAAGATAAAATTTTAATTAAGTTTAAGATAAATAATTTATGTATTACTGCCTTCCCTACAATTTATAAATAGACATATATAAAATAGACATGACCTTAAATTAATGCTTAAAAATTATCTAATTAGCCTATTTGAATTAAAACATTACATTAAAGTATTTACATTGGAAGAAAATCTATTGTCTTAGTTTTTAATTGAGTAATCTGTAAATTATTTATGTAAATTTTCTTTGTAATAAATTTAAATAATTCTGTTAAAAGTGTCAAAAATAAAACTCGGAATTGTAATTTCATTTGCATGTGTCAGCCACTTTTAATTTTTCAAGTAATCTTTAAATAATAATGTATACATTAGTCACAGTTAAATTAACTTGAAATGTCGCGGTTAGTGTGTTGTTTTAATTAGATTCATTAAATAAAAACTGTACCTCTTAACGTTGAGAAAGGGAAAATATTCATTCGGTTTATGAAATAGTGTTAAAAATTAGTCATTCGTTACGACTACATGACTTTTAAGCCATTTAAAAATACAGGGTCTGAATTCATGTGATTTCATGTCTGTGGATCATTTAAAGAATATGATTATCATGAAAATAACTTTGACAGAGTTAAAGTATTGCATTATACTGCACATGCAACGAGTCACTGGAGAGCAGTTGCGTCAACTGTTTAGGCCTTCATCAGTTTGAATTTGGAGAAGCATCAAGAGTTTGACAGTCGAAGAGGCTAATTTGAAGGCCTTCAACAATTTGAAATTAGAGAGACCTAAACGGTTTGACAACAGTTAAAGAGGTGAAATTCGGTTATAATAAAACATTTTATTTTGTGTGCTTGTTAGAAAATAGACAGAAATTGAGATTATTAAATTANAAAACTTTTTATTTTATCCTTGGCTATTAGTTATAACAATAAAATAAATTTAATTCATAGTACAGTATATATTAATATTAATAAGTGCCTACTATTTCAATTCACATACTTTGCACAAAGGACAAGGGCCTCGCAAAGATCTGCCACCCAGAGCCTCGCAATGGATAAGGCCGCCGCTGGACGTAGCACTCCAGGCTCTTGACAAGTCTGCATAGACAACAGATAACACGTATACGATTCAAAAAGCAAATAAAATCAAATAAAAAAATATCTATTATTTTATTTATTTTTTATCATTGTTTGGAATAAACCGCAAAAAATAAAATAAAACCATATAAAAAATAATTTACGAACACGAAGGGTGGAGCGTGACCATATTGTTTATTGTAAAAAGTGGGACAGTTTTTAAGAGAGGGTGAAAAAATGGTTTTAAAAATGTCTAAACTTAGATTATTTTTTTAAAAATTATTTATATATTGACCTATAAATTGGTTATATTGCATTAGAAGACTTGTAAAATGGTTTTATTTAAAATTTTATTCTATTTTTGACGGTTAAAACAAGGAGAAACCAGGGAAAATTCAAGGATAAATCGTAACATATGGAAGTAGAATCCGGATATCTTTCTCATCTGAAAGTCTCAATGTTTTCAACTTGACAGCTAGCAATATTTTCTATACTCATTTTGTCTAATTATTCAGACAATGTATTATTTGAACTATATAAAAAATTATCAGATTTAATAATATACTGTAGACCCCCTATAACGCGGGTTCATATAATGCGGATTCGTATATCGCGGCATAAAAATTGCGACCATATTCGTATAAAGACGCTAAAAGAGGCTCGTAAAATGCGGTAAAACGTCATCGCCGACTCGTGTCGCGACAGGATTGGTCGAATCTGAACCAATAGTGGACGAGCAGCCGAACTACTTACATGCTACAGAGGGTTTAGGCGGGTAAGTTGAGTTTACTATCGTATGTACAGTATATAGGCCTAAATTAGGTATCGTAAGTCTAATACAGTACTGTAATTTTATACATTCCTTGTGAAAGAAACATTTCTTATTCAACGGCCATAAAAATTATTTCTATTAATGATGTCGCCAGAGTTCAACGAATTTTTCGCAGAAAAATAACTTATCAGAAAACGCGCCCGCCGTTTGGTGTGCTGCTCCGCGACGAAAACAAGCTTAAGCAATGGCGTCGTCGAACGGTGCACACTCGGTAAGTAATCCTACAATTTTTTTTTATAGCATAGTTTATATGGATTATTCCCAAAAATTTATACGTGTTTTGGAAATGTTGAGTCAAATTAGTCTAGAATCGATTATTTTTATAAAAGAAAACCTTTCAAATAGTCGTGGTCCGTAAACTGCACACGTTCCGGGCTGTGATTGGCTCATGTATTTAAGGTTTCCTACAACATGAAATTCTTATAAAGTGGAACATATCAACCGCGTTATAGGGGAGTCGACTGTATATTGTTAACCACATACTGTACATTAAACCATCGTGTATATCCTCTATATATGAATACATAAATATAATGTTTTAAAATCTTTGTTACTAAATATATAAAAAATAAAAGGCATGTTAAAAGATTATCTTCGATATGCCATGAATAGCTTGAAATCTGAATATAGCCTATATTCGTATTTTATGCGTGTTACCGTATTAGCCTGTATTGTTATCATCAACAATAATGATTAGTTAAATTAACGCAAACAACACAACACAACACATACTCACATAAGCCTACAATGTACTGTATATGTCTGTGTGTTTTAGAATTGATACATTTTCTTATTTTATTGAATTACCGTTTTAAATATTTATTTTTCGTTTTTAAATTTGTGTCTTAAGGATTTTGCATGGGAAATTTTAATCAATACATATTTTATTTCCATTTTTAATCATTCTACGTTGATTAGCTTTGTCTCGCTATCTTTAACTTTTCTTACATTTGTAAATAATTTTATATTGGTTACTTCTCTCTTCATGTAAACAGTATAATATAAAATATTTTGTTATATATTATTATCAAATATACACTCAACCTTTCTTATTTGTTAATGTCGTTTGTGTGGAGTCAGTCACAAATCACTCGTTATTTCACACATTTAGAAAAAAATAATTTAACCGATTTTTGTACTTATTTTAATTTAAACAGAATTAAAAACAAGAAGTTAAATATAAACAATAATCAAATAAAGAAGGAAATTCGTTGTTCTTACTTGTATTCTAAATGTAGTTCGTGAAATGACGTAGCCAGTGGCGAGCAGGGCAATCTCCCGGGCCTCGCTCTTGGAGGGGCCTCGCGCAACAACCAAGTAGAAAAAAGTTGATATTTAAAACTTTTTATTTTATCCTTGGCTATTAGTTATAACAATAAAATAAATTTAATTCATAGTACAGTATATATTAATATTAATAAGTGCCTACTATTTCAATTCACATACTTTGCACAAAGGACAAGGGCCTCGCAAAGATCTGCCACCCAGAGCCTCGCAATGGATAAGGCCGCCGCTGGACGTAGCACTCCAGGCTCTTGACAAGTCTGCATAGACAACAGATAACACGTATACGATTCAAAAAGCAAATAAAATCAAATAAAAAAATATCTATTATTTTATTTATTTTTTATCATTGTTTGGAATAAACCGCAAAAAATAAAATAAAACCATATAAAAAATAATTTACGAACACGAAGGGTGGAGCGTGACCATATTGTTTATTGTAAAAAGTGGGACAGTTTTTAAGAGAGGGTGAAAAAATGGTTTTAAAAATGTCTAAACTTAGATTATTTTTTAAAAATTATTTATATATTGACCTATAAATTGGTTATATTGCATTAGAAGACTTGTAAAATGGTTTTATTTAAAATTTTATTCTATTTTTGACGGTTAAAACAAGGAGAAACCAGGGAAAATTCAAGGATAAATCGTAACATATGGAAGTAGAATCCGGATATCTTTCTCATCTGAAAGTCTCAATGTTTTCAACTTGACAGCTATACACAAAATATATATTACTAATTTCTATTTAATTTAATTTTTAATTCACCCTTATTGTTTATTAGTATAGAAAATGTCAGAAAAATGTAAATTAAATTTTTCAAAAGCGCGGACAAGCAAAACGAAGTTGAAAATTTTTACTCTATTATCATTTTCCATATTTTTATTAAGCACTTTTGCAACGGTAAAGTAAAAAAAATTATAAAATTAACAATTAAAAACCTTAAAAGTGAAACTGTATTAAAATAAATTAATTCATACAAGTTTGGGAAAGTTAAAGAAATTTTTTTTAAGAAATTGTCTTCGATAGGCTCCAGTTTTTTAATATTGATCAGATAATAGTTTGCATTAGAAAAGACCTTTTTGTCAATGGAGTGAGCAAACATTTCGATTTTAAAGCAGATAATAGTTTATAAATTAGGTTTTAATGTTAGAAAAAAGGAAAGTTTGTCCATTCAGTCTATCATTAGAAATAAATGAATTGGATTATTTGATTTTATCAAATTTAAATTATCAAATAAATCGATGTACACGAGTAGACTTAACATTAGTAATACAAAATATTTTTGCGGCAGTAAGATAAAATTTCTAAATTATACTCTATTAACATATGTAAAGTCAAACCTCCAATATAAGTCACCTGTAATCAGCGGCCATATATTTTAAGGAATTTTTTAAACAAAATTACCTCCAAACAATGGTTTTATTCCTCTGTCTGTGACCGTTGGATAGAGGTTTATTGTATGACGATAATACAGTTTGCAACATATCATTTATATAGCATAATTATTTTTAATTCATGAGATTTTTAATTGATTATTTCGAAATATTTTTGTATAAGATAATAAAATAATTAATATAAATTACAACATTTAGAATTGTAAAGCCCTCTTCGGTACTAGATTTAGATCTCGTAACCTAGAAATATACTGTTTATCTCATTCTTTACATTTAATTACCCATTAAGTGCCTATATACTAACTTAATGAGTCATTATAGTAGATACAAACTCACTACATAGTTACTTTATTACTACTGTATAAAAACAGCACTTAATCCATAACACTGAAATTATTTTATACGAATAGTCTTAATGAGAATCAATTTATTGCAACTTACGTTGCGTGTTTATTTTAATTACGTATATCCGCATGAAATTTTATCAAAAGTATTTTAAAATTTCTGAAATATTTTAATTTTCAAAAATTAAATAATATATAGGTTTATCTTGATGCGTAGGAATAAATCCCCAGAACCCCAAAATGAGAGGGGCTCTAAGGTGCAGGGAACTCCGAAATGCTTGAATATTTTTTAAAGATCAGCTAGATCTCTAATTTTTCTGTGGAATACCTAAAACTTAATGAATATTTATTAACTAATACCCTTGGATAAAAATCCAAGGGTGTTAAATCAGGTGAACGTGCGGCTCACGATTGACATCCTCCATAGTTATTTCAATGATCGTGAAAGTGGTTATTGAGATAATTACAACTGTTGCAAAATGTCATAGTAATCCATCCTGTTGAAATATTGCCGTTTTCAAGTTACAGTTTTCATAAATGTTCTCAAAAAAAAACATTTATGGAAATCTGTAAACCGTAAAACTGTAAATGTTTCATGAGAACATTTACAGTTTTATGGATTTTCATGCAGAGCCATAGATCGAGAGTGGGTGTCTGTAGTAGAAAGACTTCAGTCCATCCCTCTGTAGCCCTGATCCGAATCGTTTCCTGTGAAATGTTTAGGACAGTTTGATCAGGACAACGTAAGGAAGTTTTTTTCTAATAACCGTTTTTGGCTTGGTACTAGTAAAATGTTCTAGTTTCAATGTAGTAGTCTTCAACACCTTCTACACCATTCGTAACAGGATGTAAATTAAGACACTAATTTAAGAAATTGTAAAAACATACCTATAACTGAATTCTTAAGTATATTTATTTAAAAGGCAAGATAATTTTTATCATAATTACATTTTTTAAAATTTATTATTAATTAATAAAATGAATGCTTAAAAATTCAGAAGACGTTATAATTTTCGTATATTTTTACAATAATTTCTCAAATACGTTCAAAAATCTTATCGAATTAACTCGAGTTAGGATCTATGTGACTTTGAATAAATGTAATGGAAATTGGTACCTAAAGGAATTGCCACAGGCTTTGGTATTCACTAAATGTATTAGGTAAAATGTATTATATGGAGTGCAGGAAGCTCACCTCTGCATATAGATTAGGCTATCAATATATTGGAATTTTTATTTTATCTTATCAATTTTAAATTTAATAACAGTAGGGACTTCACCACATAGTGATAAACCGTGATATATATAATATTCCTAATAAAATTTTTCGAAACTTTTCGATAGTAAACTATTCATTTTTATTTCTTTGCATCTTTTATTAGTATTTATTTTAATTAATTGATATAACAGTGCTACTCAATCAGTAGCCTGAGGACCACTACTGGTATGTGAAGAGTTTATTATTGCGCCACGACGAGATTTTACTTAAAATTTTATAATTTTGTATACATTACGTTAAGTAAACGATTTAAAAGTATTTTTAAAATATCATTTTATTATTTAAACACTTAGGGTCAAGGGTGGACTGGCGATTGAAATCGACCCACAAACACATTTTTTCAAAATGATTGGAATCAGATTTTGTTTTTGTATTTTTTCTTACTAATTCAGTTTAAAAATTAAAATAGAAAAAATGCATATGGACTTCATTCTTTTTGTTTTATAATTATTTTTAATTTCTTAATAATACTGGTTCGTGAACACAGAAAGCTTGAGAAGCAATGTTGTATAATACTGTAACTTCTCTGCGTGATATTATAAAACATCATTCAAATTTTTAATTGGATTTATACTTCATTAAAATAAAATTACATTGCGGAATAACAAAATTGTCATTTTATATTCCTTTAATTAGAATTAGCATTTACTATGTATTAGTTATATTATGACGATTGCTTAGTTACGTTTAAATCAGGGCTGTGGAGTCGGAGTCGGAGTCGTGGAGTTTTGGTGTTTCAGCCGGAGTCGGAGTCGGAGTCGTCAAAAAATCCGCCGACTCCGACTCCTTTTTACTTCCCAACTTGTTATGTATATAAAACGGAAAAGTATTGCAATCAAGTCAAATTTGACCCTCCAACTTTTTTTTTGCCAATCTACACGTTTGGAGACCTTTCGAACCCCTGAAAAAAGTAAAAAAAAGGAAAAATTCGCGCGCGTGTGTGTTGACATCTAATTTGTTTAATTTATTTATTTTCTGTTCTGAGATATTAAACAATATCTCAAAATGGGTAAAGTTTAAGAAACGAAATGTGACACTGTAGCTTGCGTATAAAGGGGCATTAATACTATTTAATTTTGGTTCTTAATTAAAGATCGACAGGGTGAAGAGATAAAAGTGGTCATGTGTCATATTTCTTAATGAATATTTTACTCGTTATTAGCGTTCAAAATTTAAAAAAATAAAATAAAATAAAATTCGTCTGTACTCTCAAAGTAAGCTTTTTTGCCATTTTATAATAGTACAGTAAAAACTGTTAAGATGTTCTCGCCTAAGATGTTAGAATGTATATGGGGACATGATTTAGTTCAACCACTTTGACACTTAATAACTAACTCCTGTGTTAATCTCCGATTTGACTCCGATGACATCTGACTCCGATTCTGACCACTCTGACCACAGAAATTATTAGGCTTCACACAGGGTGTACAAAATCATGCTCCACACACACAGTCTAACATCCACACATATAGAAAAAAATTTCAAATCTTTTGCATCTGTCGAAATTTCAAGGTGTCCTGAGTCCAAAAATGTAAAAGTTTGGGAGGGGTCATTTTTTGACCAAGCGCTACACTTTCAGAAAGAAAAGTAACAATTATCGAATACATATTTATATACAGTATTACTTAGAGGAGTCTTTTAGCTTTGGAATAAAAAGTTTCTACGTTCTATTTTTATTAGAACTCTATTTATTGAATCTTTTATTCTGAGGTCACGTGATGACATCAGAATTTCCGGGTCTCTTTCGGTAACAAGTCCGCCCCTGGTCGGAGTCGGAGTCAGAGTCGGAGTCGGAGTTGGAGTCGTTAGATTTTTACGCGACTCCACAGCCCTGGTTTAAATACGAATGTTATAAGATGTGATTAATGTATCTCGACTTTTATATAAAACACATTGTTTGAATACACGAGAACGTTTTGATTACTATGTACAAAACGTTTTATAAATTTAAATACTCTAATTTGTTATGTAAATTATTAAATTGTAAAGCGGTGATTAAGATTAAAAAATTCGATTGATTTGAATCAAAAACGAATTATCTAACAGACAATGCACTTTCCTTCTACTAAATTCTAAAGAATTTAAACAAAACTACAAGTATTTCGACCTTCTTTTGCGTATTTTAAATCTTTTAGAAATAAGTTTAAGTTCGAAACTTGAAGGAAAACATTTTAAAACAAAACGTATTGATTTCCGATTTAATTATCGTATTTGTCGGCGTATAATGCGCATCCCATTTTCCAAAGGCATTTTTTGAAACAATTTTTTCATACGCTTCTAATCTACTTTATTGAAAAATAAATTAGTAATTTAATTGGTGTGTAAAAAATATATATTATATATATTTATATGCTGGCGTATAATGCGCACCCTATTTTTAGATAATGTTTTCCGGAGAAAAAGTGCCTCTTATACTTAGTTAAATAAAGTATATGTTGACTATTTCAATTATGTATATAACTAATGCATTCAGATATTTGCATCAAATTGTTTGCTTTCTCCAATCCTTAAAAGTCAATAATAAGAGTTATTTTATTCAACAAATATTTACAATTAATCCGAAATTAATATTAAATGTATTCTTTATTATTAAGATATCGTTAATATATATTTTGTATTACGAAGCTACAATAAATAAAATTATTAAATATAATTTTATTTATCTTGTCGGTTTAATTAATGTGTTTTAGTATTTTCTTTTACTTTCCGTCTTAGGAACTGCAGTGTTGACGTAAAGAATAATTCTTTATTAAATTCAAATTAATTTAATTCACAAATCTCCTAAAAAGTAAGTTATTTTATAGGGCAGTTTTTATGTGGTAATCACATATGTGTATCACCATCGGTAAATCTTGGTTATTTACATATTGGTCATATACAGCCCCGGATTTGTAAGATGGATCTATAATAATTTTAAATAACAACAATAAACAAATTTTAAATTATGTATTTGACCTGAAATTGAAACTTTAAAAGACTTTTAAAAAGAAACAAACACCATTGATGGAAAATATTGACTATAAATTAAACGAACAAAAATTATTGTGACTATGTCACAATGCCAGGCTGCAATTTTTAATGATATTATTAATTTAACTTAAAATATATGCTCTCCATTTCAAATTAATGGTTGCTTGCCTCTGTACATCATATTTTTCCTTTAACAAAAGAGTCGTGCTAGTTATTTATCTAACACTTTCATGGGAAACTTTTTGAATTGAAATAGCATGACTTTTGGTTTGCTTCGAAAGCTCGTATATACTTACTCGGGGCTTCCTGCCCCTAAGATTTCCAAATCTGCTCTCGGTTTTTATCTATCTAACCGCGTTCTTGAGATGTAGAAAAGATAGACAGACGACAGTGGGAATTTATAGATCTGCAATTTTTTTCAAATTGCAGCCAAAAATTTACAACACTTATTAAGAGAGTATAGTTCTAGCTCCTACCCAAGATAAAATAAACAATAGAATAATACTCGATGTTTTCATGATACGTTACTTGTGATGTTTTATTCGGTACCATGCAGGTAATCTAACACCAGTTATTGGGCTGCAACTTAGAAATTACAGATCTATACAGTCCCACTGTCGTCTGTCCACCTGTTTCTCTGTTCTTCGCTAATATCAAGAATGGAGCAAGATGGATGAAAATAGAGACCAGATATGGAAAGCTTAGGGGCAGGAGGTCCCGATTATATACGAACTAGCGGTCCGGACCGGAAGTCACGTGATTTTTTAAAATTAAACAATGATTAAAAATTCCATCCCGGCATTGTGACGATGTCGCAATAAATAAATTGCTTGTTACATTTCAGAAACAAAACTGAAATTAAAAGTTAGGATAAAATAACATTTTGAAGACTTAAAACACAATAAATTTTATTGTGTTTTTACCAAAAGTAATGAAAACATTCTAAGTTATGAAAAAAATAATTACTACTAGCAAAGTTAAGGAAAGTTATTTTATAATTAAATTGGCAAATTTAAATAAAAATAAAAATTTAATATTTAGAGTGAAAGGAAGGTAGGATTTATTGTAAACATAAAAATATGGTGCGATATGTGTAAGGTGGTATCATAGAAGTTTGGTGAACTTGAGTATTGTGTAATGAGATTGAGGAAACCAGCTGGAAGGGCAAGGTAAATGGAAATCCATTCTATGACAAAAGCATAAAAACCACGAAAACCAGGAAAGCATTCGACAGCATCCCACATACACTGTATGAATAAAAAATACAGCCAACACTCATTTCAACTATAGAAAGTACAATATAACCTTGGAGAACAACACTACATTTCAGCTTTATAAAATATTGTATAGATTAAAACAAACCAACTACACATAATGAAACCATTCTGCTTTTGTCTGACTTTAAACGCACTGTCCAATAGATTAAAGAATATTAAATACGGATACAACATAAAGCACAATAGAACAACGCAACCCGTTTTTGTTTACGAACGACATAAAATTCTGCTCAATACAGACAGGTAAATTCCCTATTAGAAGATACACATATTTTTCCACTGATATTCAAGTGGAGTTTGATCTGGACAAATGCAAAACATTTTAAATTAGACAAGGGAATTTTAAAGAAGGAGGAATCTGAACTTGAAAATGTTGACGTAATTAAATTTGTGGATAAGAATAAACTCTACAAGTGTTTAGGATTTCAAGAGACCAAACTCAAATAAGCACATATCAAATACAGGCTAAAGAAGAATACAACAGCAGATTAAACTTAACACTAACAACATAGCTCAATACAAAACACTATGACCTAACGATATCTCAGAGATCTGTTCTGCTGTGATAAATTCAAAACATTTCATCACAACAAAGGAGAAATAACATTCGTTGAGAAACAACACAAAATTACACACGTCATAGATATTGCTGTGCCAAACACCCACAACACACAAAAATACATTCTCTAATAAAATTAGCAAATATATTGAATTCTCCTATGAAATAAAGTGCCTATGGAGAATGGATAGCGTAATTATTGTGCCCGTACTTTTGTACAGACGTCATACTACACACTACACAAAAGTCCAGAAACATTAAAGCTTTACAAGCAGTAAATACATCATACTAATAAAGGCTGCCATACATATGTCACGATCAGGAAATTCTTAAACACAAAGATACACGAACGTCACAGTAACAGCTTCTATGGCTTGACTTTAGTCCAATCTGGCGCTGGATACTTGTATTAACAGAGTAGAATTCAACACACAAATAATAGTATCAATATTAATTTTTACTTGTTATATAGCCTTTAATTTGTTTTACTTATTAGGAACGGTGCAAAATTTAATTAAGTCAATATTATAATAATAAAGATATCAAGAAATTACAATTCAACCATGATAAATTGACGAAATTCTTTAAAAAGAGTTATTTGTTAAATAAGAAACATCAAATTTCTTGTAATTTATATGCATTTTGTTATTTATTGAAAGGGACTATTTAATTTATTAAGTAAGAAAATTGCGAAACATTATATTTAATATAAAACATCTGAATTAGAGATGAATACTTAAGATATAGCTACAATAAAATTTATTTTAACAATTTTAAATTATAAGTGCTTCTATTTATAAATGCTATAAGCACTAAGCGTTAATACGTTANCTTTTGTATTATAAAAATCAACTTTAAATATTCATTATTCATTTTTCGGGCTAATTTTTATATAATAATTCAAAATATTGAAGTATTTTTTTACATAATATACGAATATTACTAAAAATAGATGTCTAGTTCTACTTATTACATAATTCGAATAAACTAGTAACTGTTTTGTTTTCTACGATTAATAATATTAAAAATAAATCGATATACTGTAATAATTTTTTATATAGACTTTTCTTCGTGTAAACAGATTTACTACAACTAAAAAATTTAAGTTTGTAATTTCTTTTTTAAATGTCACGTATTTGAAAAATTGAACCAATATTTAACGTTAAAAACTCTTTTTAACTGAAAGGAAAATATATGAAAATAAATTTACAAAATATAAAATTTCTGAAACGTGTCTATCTTTAATTAAAAAGAACATTAAGAACAATGACTAACATTTTTTTTATTGGACTGTAATTTGAAAAAATTGTAGACCTATAAATGCTCGTTGTCTGTCTGTCTGTCCTTACTTAAACTCGAGAAAATAGTTAGTCAGATGAAAATAGAGTTCAAATTTGGAAAGGACAGAGGCAGAAGGCCCCGATTACAATAACCTCCGGTCTTGATCGAAGTCACGTAATTTTAATTCAAATGTTTCCCAGAATAGAGTTATATAAAAGAATGGTATGACTCTGTTGTTATCAGAGAAAGTATGATCTACAGTACATGGACAATTCACTGCAAATTTACGATATAATATATATATTGAATTTTCAATAAAGACTATAATGTAAAAATAAAAAATGATGCTGATTTGATTAAAATTTTAATTTTATATTACTCTAATACATACATTTATTTATTAAGGTGTTTCTTATTTTAAAAACGCAATTTTTACCGCTATTATTATGAATTATAAAGGTGTTTTTATGTATAAAACTGTTACTTAGTATACTCAAACATTTAAAAATAATACTAGATCAGCTGTCAGCTGTTGCTTCTTGATCTGCACAATCTGAAATTCAAAACTTACCAAAATCCTATACTTTGTACTAAGTTCGTTGTATTGTACTACGCATAATACGGGCTTTACATAAAAGGGGACTTACAACTCTGTTTAACTAAGACCTAAAACAATTTAAAACTGATACTAAATATACATAATTACTGCTAATGAATATACATAATTCAACAAATATTTTGTATAGAAATAACTAAAAAGCGAATCTTAAACATAAAAGTGTAATAATAATAATAAGTGGCATGTCGTAATTTACGAATTTACACTTATTTGACAAACTTTATATTCAGTTATATTTTTGAAAACGAGGTATTCTTTTTTTGGCAAAACGAATATCACTCTGGGGTGCTGTTACTTAAAATAATAAATGTCTCTATCTGAAATAGCTGGCAGACAAGAAACAAAATTGATTCAGATACTTCAGAAAGATTCGATCGTGCAAGGTTTTTTTATGTGTTTTATGTTCCTTCTTCTCAAATCAATAGATATAAAATATTTTATATACTTTGATATACAGTTAGAATGAAATAATGTGACCAATTTAGGAGTAGTTTCAAAATTTTTATCACTTCAAAAAATTATTATTTTTTATTTTTTAAAACTTTGTAATTAATATATTTTACATAATAGTTCTTAAGACCAAACTCAAATAAGCACATATCAAATACAGGCTAAAGAAGAATACAACAGCAGATTAAACTTAACACTAACAACATAGCTCAATACAAAACACTATGACCTANTACTAAATATACATAATTACTGCTAATGAATATACATAATTCAACAAATATTTTGTATAGAAATAACTAAAAAGCGAATCTTAAACATAAAAGTGTAATAATAATAATAATAAGTGGCATGTCGTAATTTACGAATTTACACTTATTTGACAAACTTTATATTCAGTTATATTTTTGAAAACGAGGTATTCTTTTTTTGGCAAAACGAATATCACTCTGGGGTGCTGTTACTTAAAATAATAAATGTCTCTATCTGAAATAGCTGGCAGACAAGAAACAAAATTGATTCAGATACTTCAGAAAGATTCGATCGTGCAAGGTTTTTTTATGTGTTTTATGTTCCTTCTTCTCAAATCAATAGATATAAACTATTTTATATACTTTGATATACAGTTAGAATGAAATAATGTGACCAATTTAGGAGTAGTTTCAAAATTTTTATCACTTCAAAAAATTATTATTTTTTATTTTTTAAAACTTTGTAATTAATATATTTTACATAATAGATATTAAATCTTATATAAGTTTTAAAATGCTGTATAAAGTCTTATTTCCTGATAGAGCATATATCGATTTAATATGCAATCTATAGTAATTAATAATTGCTTTAATGTAAATGTTGGGTAACAATAAATTGGTATTTTATATACAAATTATAACTTTTATTTTAAGTTTTCATTACTTTAAAAAAAAATAAAATATTAGTATTTTGAAATTCTTATAAGGGTATTGTTTTCACAAAAGTTAAAATACTTTAATTTAAATGAATGCATCATTTTTAGTTTTATTGCTTGAATAATTTCTGAAGGTTTTTATTACAAGTTTTAGTTAATTTTATAATATAAGACTATATAATATTAAACGAGCAATAATTATTGTGACATCGTCACAATGCCGGACAGCAATTTTAATCATATTTTTAATATTTTTAAATTAAAAGTATATGCTCTAGTTCTCAAATTAGTAATGGCTTGCCTCTCTACGTCACATTTTTCCTTTAGCAATGGAGTTGTTCCGGTCAACTACGTGACTTCGTTCAGGGGAATGGTTCACGTGACTTCCGGCTTATACGGGAAGTTCATATATAGTTAATCGGGGTTCGTGTCCTAAGCTTTCCATATTTGACTTCGATGTTCATCTCTCTCACGCATTCTCGAGATTATGGACGGACAGACAGTAGACGATGCTGGGAATTTATAGGTCTATTGTAGTCCAATAATTAATCAATTGAAATGCATATAAGGGTATATTATTTGTTTTTATTAACAATTACAGTACCTCAAATTTGTACTTCTCCTTCTATAGAGTATGCTCAATAAAGTACTAAATAATAATAACAATCAGAAGATAGTAATTATTAATCCTTTCCACATTGTTAGGAATTTTCTTAATATTCAGTAATACTGTATATAATCTGGCTTTTATTCTTACAACTTTGGTCAGATGCCTGACTATTACTTTTGTATGCTATACAGTTGCCGTATTTTTAACAAATAAAATTAATAATACGAGAAATTTTAGAATTTAACAATAATTTTAAACGCTTTTACTTTTATTTAACTTACTTTGTCATGTCCGCAAACCTTGATACTCATATTTCATCTACTTGTAACTAAGAGAGAAAGTTTAAACTCTCAGGATAAATCTAAATTAAATGACAATGCATTTTGATATTTTACGTGGTGACTCCACCCCACCTCTTAATACAATAAGCATAACATAATGTAGAATTTAATAACGATGTTTATATATAAATGCTCTGTAGTGTAGAGGAGGAGTTCATCCTCATCATCTCTCATCTAAATTTCGAAAATCATGACAATAAAAGCATTTTCTTTTAAATTTTAAGTTTCTTGCTTAATGTTAACTATAGTTTTTTTTTTTTTAAATACAGAAATAAACCAAATAAATTTATTTAATAATTCAATTATGTAGAAAAATAGCAATATACACGTATATTTTGAATTAAAATATAAGTAAGGATAATCAACATTGTAAGAGAATTAATTTGAAATGATGAGAAAATAGCTTGGATAAGATTTACTTACAGCGTAGTATTTTGAAATAATTATATATTTATTTATCAAATTTTCGTTTTTATTTATTTTATTTTTTTTAATATTCATAAGAA